>NC_087162.1:3557500-3580000 GCF_035594125.1 Scylla paramamosain | reverse complement strand
GAGAAATGGAAGAATGGTGAACGGAAGGACGGGGAGGGAAGGAGAGGAGGAGAAATGGTCAGATGGAAGCAGAGTCTAAAAACAAAGCGTGGAATAATCTTGGGAGGACGGAGCGTGAGGGGAAGTCTTAGAAAAGTGGGAGAAATTATATAGCTCAATACTATTTGCTCTCTCTCTCTCTCTCTCTCTCTCTCTCTCTCTCTCTCTCTCTCTCTCTCTCTCTCTCTCTCTCTCTCTCTAGACACACACCATTGCTCAGTGATTTATCGCCCAGAGGTTAATTAAACAGATTAAGTTTTAACTACCTGACCTACAAATTGGGGTCAATCACCTGTGTGTCTCCGGCGTACCAATTACTTATATCGGCTTTAATTATGACCTTTTACTCTCCCTCCCCTATTGCTTCCCTTCTTTTATTTTTTTTTAACTCTTCTTCCCCTCTATATTTTCTTCGGATTTTTTTCTTTAATGCTCATTTCGCATTAAGAATATTTTTGTTTGTCATTGTCTATTTATTCACATCTCTCTCTCTCTCTCTCTCTCTCTCTCTCTCTCTCTCTCTCTCTCTCTCTCTCTCTCTCTCTCTCTCTCTCTCTCTCTCTCTCTCTCGGCAGTTCAGCTCATTTTCAATATAAATAATCCTGGAATAAAAACAACGCAGGAGAAGCAAAACATGAAATTGGGCGCAGATCGATTCTGTCCTCCGGCAATCTTGTACTCGTATATCCCAGAGAAAAAAAAGAACTACATTTTTTGTTTTTTCCTTAGAGAGAGAGAGAGAGAGAGAGAGAGAGAGAGAGAGAGAGAGAGAGAGAGAGAGAGAGAGAGAGAGAGAGAGAGAGAGAGAGAGAGAGAGAGAGAGAGAGAGAGAGAGAGAGAGAGAATATAGAGACTAACAAACGACAACAGACAGAGACAATAACACAGGCAAACAGACAGACAGACATACAAACAGAGACAGACAGACAGACAGGAACACACACACACACACACACACACACACACACACACACACACACACACACACACACACACAGTGATACAGGCAGGCAGACAGACAGGCAAACAAACAAAAGACAGAGAGAGAAAGAACTTTACTTAATCTATCGTTTAATTTTGGCGTGGGCGTGAGAATAGTGAAATGAAGAAGTGGAAGAGAAACAGGGGTAAAAAATAAAGTGAAAGGACTGTAAGAAAGAAACAGCTATTTCTAGTCGGCGGATGGACCTGGACTGATAGAGAGAGACGAGGCGTTTTACTGAGATGGCTTGGAATATGTGAACGGTCGACACAGATGAGCGGAGATAGCGAGGGAAAGATTTACTCTGCCAGAGGAGTCATAGAGGTTAATGGTTACGATGATGATGATGATGATGATGATGATGATGATGATGATGATGGTAAATTTTGAGTGTTACTTTTTATTTTTTTTTAGGTAAAGAAAACTATGACCAATGATATAAAAAAAAGGGCGAAAAAAAGTCCATTAAAGGTAACAGACCCGAAAAGAGACGAATAGAAAACAGCTCCGAAATGACCTACAGTAAGATAACAGTGACAGATAACTTAACAGAATATATATAAATCCTCTCCTCCCTAATTTTTCTTTATTTCTCCTGAAACCTTTCACTCAAATAAGAATAGGAATCGATCCATATACCATCCTTTTTCTCTTCCTTTTTTTTTTAAGCATTATCTGTTGTTTGAACATGACTTATACGTAACACAACCTATCAAGGTCATCAATTTCACACAACAAAGAAAGGTCGCATAAAGGCCTGAAAAAGTTACTGGTTTCGTTAAGTATTCATCTTCGCCATCTCCCTCTCAGTCTTTTGCAGCTGCGGCGAACACATGGCGGAGGGGCAGAGGTAGGGGGAGGGAGGTAAAAATCAGATGAACAGGTGTCTTTGTCATATTCAAGAGAGAGAGAGAGAGAGAGAGAGAGAGAGAGAGAGAGAGAGAGAGAGAGAGAGAGAGAGAGAGAGAGAGAGAGAGAGAGAGAGAGAGAGAGAGAGAGAGAGAGAGAGAGAGAGAGAGAGAGAGAGAGAGAGAGAGAGAGTTCCTCCCTATGAGCTTCCTCTTAAACGTGAAATAGTTACATACATGTCGCATCCGACCATCAATATTTAACTATGGAAAAAAAAAGGTCTAAGGAGTGCGTTTGCCGAATTTAAGTTACTTCTACGGAGATGATTACCATATTTGAGAGAGAGAGAGAGAGAGAGAGAGAGAGAGAGAGAGAGAGAGAGAGAGAGAGAGAGAGAGAGAGAGAGAGAGAGAGAGAGAGAGAGAGAGAGAGAGAGAGAGAGAGAGAGACTGACAGACAGACGGACAGACAAACAGAGAATTCGGTCTTGAGATGAGACGAATTCGGGGCTTAAATGACTTGCTGCTTCGTTAATTACTCTCCCGATAACTTAATAATTCGAATTTCCTAATACTTTGTGACTCTAATTGCAAGGATTACAACGAGGGAGGGCGAGTGTGTTAAGTTTTATTACGTACACAATACAATACAATCTCTCTCTCTCTCTCTCTCTCTCTCTCTCTCTCTCTCTCTCTCTCTCTCTCTCTCTCTCTCTCTCTCTCTCTCTCTCTCTCTCTCTCTCTCTAACCTCTGCGTATCGCGAACAAATTAAGACCAAGCCAAGTAAAATAATCAAGGAAAAAAATCATATATCGTGGAAAAATAATATCAACAATTCTCACGAGGTCGACCAGTAAAGACAAGCCAGAAACATGAAAGAATACTCTCTCTCTCTCTCTCTCTCTCTCTCTCTCTCTCTCTCTCTCTCTCTCTCTCTGGGATTGCCGTCGTATGTAGAGGGATTAACAAGAGACAGATGAACGTACGGGGTTATGCATCTTAACAGGAACAAATATTGGGATTTGCTCTCACCGCACAAGACAAAGACATGTGAATCTTGACACTTGTATTCCTCCTTTGTCTCTCTAAGACGGAAGAATAACACGAGAAGGGAGTGAAAAGGTTGAAGAAAAGGATGAAAAATGGCAAGGAGAAATAAGACACTGAGCAAATGAAAAGAAAATGTTTAAAAAAAAAATGTGAGAAGGGAAAGATAAAAGAACAGGAGGATGAAAACAAATACGGGAAGATCATTATATGTCAGTGTGTGTAAGGGGGAATTTGATGAATGTGGAAAGAAAATAAAATAAAGGATAAATAAGGGAAATATACAAGATAGGAGATCGAGTTTAACAGCGTGAAAAAAAGCTGTGATAAAGAGAATGATGATAAGGAAGTGATTAAGAAACGGTAGAGGAGATGAAAGGACGAACACAAGAATGTTTTTATAGGAACAAAAGAGAGGGAGAGAGAGAGAGAGAGAGAGAGAGAGAGAGAGAGAGAGAGAGAGAGAGAGAGAGAGAGAGAGAGAGAGAGAGAGAGAGAGAGAGAGAGAGAGAGAGAGAGAGAGAGAGAGAGAGAGAGAGAGAGAGAGAGAGAGAGAGAGAGAGAGAACTGTTTGCTCTTTTCTATACATATCTTATTTTTTTTATTATCTATTCCTCCTCCTCCTCCTCCTCCTCCTCCTCCTTACCTTTAATATTTCTTACTGGTAGAGAGAGAGAGAGAGAGAGAGAGAGAGAGAGACTGGGCTCTGTCTTGGGCCCAGTCCTATGGAACATATACATCGACGACCTCCTCCGGCAGCTGTCATCTGTGGCAGCATACGCCGACGACTGCACACTCTCCCGCTCCTACTGCCGCCTCGACAGTCAGCGTGCCGTCACTGAGCTGAACAGGCAGCTCGGACTGGTGGAGCAGTGGGGAAAGATGTGGCAGGTAAACTTCGCTCCTGAGAAGACGCAGGCGATGGTCATCTCGCGGTCCCCAGGTGCCTCACACGCAGTCTCAGGACAGCTGCGTTTTGGAGGCAAGAGCCTGCCACTTCAGGATTATATCAAGATCCTGGGCGTGTCTGTGGACCGCGGCCTACGCTTCGATCACCACATCGGTGTCGTCGCCCGCCAGACCTCTCTCCGAGTCTCTGCCCTGCGCAGGATGGCGAACACCCTCAACCCACGGGGCATCCTCACGCTATACAGGGCACAGATACGCCCATGTATGGAGTACGGTGCCCTGTCCTGGATGTCGAGTGCCCCCACCCACATGCAGAGACTGGATGCTGTGCAGCGGCGAGCTCTGCGTCTGGTGGCCACCCATGAGGACCAACAGCACCAACCACCAGTAACGTCACTGGAGCATCGCCGGGACGTGTCGGCGCTAGTGGTGTGCCACAAAACTCAGGTGCAGAGGGTCCCTCACCTTGACTCCCTGAGGTTGCTGCCACACACAGTGCAGAGGTGCACCAGAGCTGCGGCCAGTAGCGACGAGCTAGTGAAGGTGCCTCGATCTCGCTCTAGCCAACACCAGCGTACCTACACAGCCAGGACTTCGCGGCTGTGGAACATGTTCACGGCGGCCACGCCCCAAGTGCAGGACATGTCCACGCACCAGGTGAAGCTGGCAGCCCACAGCTGGCGTAGCACGCACCTGTCCCCACTGGTGCTTTAAATTTTTATTATTTTATTGTATTATTGTATTAGCATTATCATCTTTATGTTAAATATGTATAGTGTTATTCCTGTTAATAATACTATCATAGGCTTCTTAAATAATTCCATACTCAACGTGGAATTTTAAGCCTTTCTGTAAATATTTGTTTAAAAAAAAAAAAAAAAAAAAGAGAGAGAGAGAGAGAGAGAGAGAGAGAGAGAGAGAGAGAGAGAGAGAGAGAGAGAGAGAGAGAGAGAGAGAGAGAGAGAGAGAGAGAGAGAGAGAGAGAGAACTGAAGACTGAAGTGTAAGGAAATATTAGGGAAATTAGACTAAAAGAATAACAGTTTTAGCATAAAGTGAAATCAGAAATTATAATCACGGTTATTAAAGAAAAACATAAAAAAAAGAAAAGAAAGATGGAAGAATCTCTCTCTCTCTCTCTCTCTCTCTCTCTCTCTCTCTCTCTCTCTCTCTCTCTCTCTCTCTCTCTCTCTCTAGCGAACGCACACACACCCTGTCGTTTGGGATTTCAAAACTTTGTTCTCTTCATTCTTAGTCCACAGCAATTCATCAAGTGTACTTTTCCGGTAAAACATTTTGCATGAATAATTTACTATTATTGCTTTACTTTCCATCTTTTTTTTTTCTACTCTCTCGTGAATCAAGAATTTTGTGTAATGTGTGTGTGTGGGTGGGTGAGAGAGAGAGAGAGAGAGAGAGAGAGAGAGAGAGAGAGAGAGAGAGAGAGAGAGAGAGAGAGAGAGAGAGAGAGAGAGAGAGAGAGAGAGAGAGAGAGAGAGAGAGTGTGTGTGTGTGTGTGTGTGTGTGTGTGTGTGTGTGTGTGTGTGTGTGTGTGTGTGTGTGTGTGTGTGTGTGTGTGTGTGTGTGTGTGTGTGTGTGTGTGTGTGTGTGTGTGTTCGTTGTCATTCTAATTCTCCTTTTCCACCTTTTTCTTTCCTTTTTTTTCTGTGTAGTCATTTATTGAAGTTGTCTCTTCCCACTGTTCCCTTCACTCCCAGTTTGTCAATCTCTCCTTTTCCTTACTCCTCTTTATTTTGTTTTATTTTCATCCCTTTTCTTTTTTTCTTCACTTCCTGTCCCTTCCCCGATCCCCTTCTCCATTTTTGCTTCAACTCCACAAAAAAAAAAAAAAAACGAAAACTTAAATTCTTCAGTTTCTTCGTTTTTTCATTCAGTTTTTTTTTTCTTTTCAGAACAACCGTCATTCAATCTCTCTCTCTCTCTCTCTCTCTCTCTCTCTCTCTCTCTCTCTCTCTCTCTCTCTCTCTCTCTCTCTCTCTCTCTCTCTCTCTCTCTCTCTCCTCTATCTTGTTTCCATACTGGAATCTTTGTTCCTCCGCATTGAATTAGTTAATTGCTGGTTCTGAGACGCAGGATGGAGTAGCAGGAGGAGGAGGAGGAGGAGGAGGAGGAGGAGGAGGAGGAGGAGGAGATGATGAAGGTAGAGGCAAAGAAGGAGAAAAAAGAGTAGGAAGGAAAATCAGGAGGAGATGGAGGATAGGTGCATGTGGAGGAGGAGGAGGAGGAGGAGGAGGAGGAGGAGGAGGAGGAGGAGGAGGAAGAGGAGGAAGAGGAGGAGGAGGAGGAGGAATACAAAGGAATACAAAGGAGAGTCAAACAACAACAGACCTTTTGGTCCTTGCAAGGCTGTTTGATAACTATTTCTAACTAGCTACAGGGAAAAGAGGCAGGGCAACATAGCAGAAGGCTCCTCCCCATCCGCCACTCCCTTCAGCTTGCGCTGGCATGGAAATAATTTGGAAAAGTACCATGCAGTATGGAAAAACTGACATGGAATTTTCATATGAAAGGATGAAAGGGAGTTCTACTATTCACCGTACGGTGAACTCTATACGCCTATCTGAAAATTAACACAATTTATAATAAAACTGGTGTCTGTAAAAAAAAAAAAAAAGAATTATATTGGTGAATTTAGCAATTATTCAGAATTTACTAATTATTTGGACAAGAAGAGAACTTGTTGGGGATTAGCTTTTAAATATTTGTCTTTTATTTTTTAATGATTCAATAGAACTGCTGTTTATTATTTCTGAAGGAAGTTTCGTTCAGATATTTGCTGTGCGATTAAAGAAAAAATGCTTTGCCTCGAGGGATTTAAAACGCTTGGGTATAATCTTGAATCCATTATTTCTTGCCAGGTTAAAATTATCAATGATAAAATATTTATTAGCGTCAAGGTTACTATATCCTTTAAAGACTTTGAACACTTCAATTAGGTCTTCTCTTATCCTGTGATTCGTTAAGCTAAATAGGTTTAGTTCTTCCAGTCGTTCCTCATACGGCTTGTTACGCAATCATCTTAGTGATTCTACGCTGTATCTTTTCTATTTTTTCAATGTCCTTTTTGTAATATGGTGACCAGAACTGCACATAGTACTCTAGATGAGGGCGCACCAGTAAGTTATATAGGGCAAGTATAACCTTTTCTGATTTAAATTCAAAGGTTCTTCTAATGAAACCTATTAATTTATTTGTCGCTTTTACTGTTTCTGTGCACTGTTGACTCGGCTTTAAATCTTTTGAAACAACCACACCAAGATCTTTTTCTTCTTCAATGCCTGAGGATGGCATATCATTCTTTACATATCTCGCTTGAACATTGTTGCTTCCGATATGTAGAATTTTACACTTTTCTATATTGAATCTCATCTGCCATTTTTCTGTCCACATTGTTAGTTTATTGAGGTCATACTGCACTTCATGCTATTGTGACGCTGACGTTACTTTACTTGTTATTTTGGTGTCGTCTGCAAATTTACTTATTTTGTAATTGATCTCTTCATCAATATCATTAATGTATACTATAAAAAGTACAGGTCCTAATACAGAACCTTGAGGAACGCCGCTATTTACTTTATGCCAATCTGAGGAGGAGGAGGAAGGAGGAGGAGGAGGAGGAGGAATAGCACAGAGGAACACAAAAGAAAAAAAAACTACAGCAAGTCTGTTATTCCTTACGAGGCTGTTTGTGGGGACTATACAATCTGGCAAACACAAGTGGATGAAGTAGGAAAACTGACAGAAAAAAACTCTTGTCTATCCATCATTCCCTCCAGCTAGAAGAGGCAGAAAGAAAGGCTGAAAACAATAAACTATGGAAAAGTTTGAGAAGAAATTTCTATAGGAGAGAAATGAGAACTGTCTTTACTGTTGTTACTACTCCGGAAAAAAAAAAAAAAAGATGAAGTTATAGATCAAAAGCATTGCCAGACCAACAATAAGAAGGGCCCGAGAAGGAGTAAGAGAAAATGGGAATAAAAAGAAAAACAGTCGAAATGATATATACGAGTATATATATATATATATATATATATATATATATATATATATATATATATATATATATATATATATATATATATATATATATATATATATATATATATATATATATATATATATATATATATATATATATATATATATATATATATATATATATATATATATATATATATATATATAAATGAAAGATTAGGATTAAGAAGTACCCTAGGAGAAGTAAGAGGTAAGGGGAATAAAAGTAGAATGATCTGAAATTAAATAAAAAAAGAAATGAAAGATTAGGATTAACATGCGCCCGAGGAGGAGTTAAAGGAAAGATGAATAAAGTAGAAAGAAATCAACTTATTTCAAAAGCACTGCCAGGTCAACAAGTTCACGAAGAAGAGCTAGACGGAAGAGGAATAGAAGTAAAATGAGTTAAACTTATATATGAAAAGCAATGAAAGATCAGCATTAAGAAGCGCCCGAGGAGCTAAAGAAAAGAAAAATAAAAGTAAAAAGAAATGAACTTACATGTATATCAAAAGTATTACCAAACCAGCAATATGAAGCGCCTGAGGAGAAGTAAGAGGGAAGGAAATAAAATAATAAAAAGAAAAAAAAACAGGTCTAGAAGGAAAAGGACGTGGTGATCGCCATGGCAGCAAATGGCAACGGAAACAAGGAAGATACGAGAATATAAACAAGAGTGCAAACAACTTTCCAATATCGGTGGACAAATGTACGCTTATTATAATATCAGAGAAGCGATGCAGAGGCGCGGCCCGTCATGTCTTGCTTGTGTTTGGAGGAAGAAATGTTGTAGTGTTAAAACAACGACGTAAAGAAAATAAACTAAAGAGAAAAAGAGACAAGCTATCGAGAAAAAATATACAAAAAAATCCATAAAGGTGAAAGATGAAAGAACAAAGAAAAAAAAACAGCTTGAGGGAAAAAAAAAAAGGCGAGTATGAGGTTACGTAAAGAACGAACAAGAATATAAAATAAAAACAAAACGACAAAAAATATACAGAGAAAAATACACAAACGTAGATAAAAATAATCAACAGGACAAAACACACTGAACACACACACACAAAAAAAAAAACAACAACAATGATTTAACAACTATGCAGAGGGAAAATAATAAATAAATAGAACCTGAGGAAAAAAAAAATGAAAAAAAAAATATGCTAACTTTGGCCTTATAACAAAGAGGAACAAAGTGAAGCAACAGGTTATACTTCTCCCGGATACTTTGAACAACCTTCCGTGAGACGAGAGCGAGAGCGAGAGAGAGAGAGAGAGAGAGAGAGAGAGAGAGAGAGAGAGAGAGAGAGAGAGAGAGAGAGAGAGAGAGAGAGAGAGAAAGGATACTCAGTTGGTTTCTAACTTTTTGCTCTGAAATTATGAGGTGGGGAGGTAGAGTAAGCTCCTAAATTGCACTCCCTGCCTCGGGTCTTGTAGAAATGAGAGAGGAGGAAAGAGGACAATGGAAAGGGATGAGCGGACGGATGAGGGAAGGGAAGAGGGGAAGGAATGTGAGAGAAGATAAAGGGAGAGTACAAGGAATATAGGTCAAACTACGTGAATGTGGGTGTGTGTGTGTGTGTGTGTGTGTGTGTGTGTGTGTGTGTGTGTGTGTGTGTGTGTGTGTGTGTGTGTGTGTGTGTGTGTGTGTGAGGTAAGGAGATGAATTACACCAGCGGATGACGAGGAAGAGGTCAAGCACACAGAAGCACACACACACACACACACACACACACACACACACACACACCGGTCTTATGAGTACTAGACAAGAATCATACTTTAACAAGGACGAGAAGAGAGACAAGTGGAGGACACGATATGACGCGGGAGAGACACTGGAGTGAGAGAGACAAGCTGAAAGGGGGGAAGCTGGAAACATTAGGTAGACTGTGGCAGGAGAGAGAGAGAGAGAGAGAGAGAGAGAGAGAGAGAGAGAGAGAGAGAGAGAGAGAGAGAGAGAGAGAGAGAGAGAGAGAGAGAGAGAGAGAGAGAGAGAGAGAGAGAGAGAGAGAGAGAGAGAGAGAGAGGGCTGGCATGCATGAGGAGCGCTTACCATTATAAATTTAGTTACAAGCCTCATATGCCAGCCGGTGCTAAATAACGTGAGCTGCGCGGAGATGAAGGCCGGAGCTCGTCGGTAACAAAGGCATTAATAGTTACAGCCGCCATAGCACAGCGAGTAACAGTCACAACAACAGTGCTACAAATAATAATGACTTGAAGCGTGTGCGAGGTTATACGGGAGGCGGCCAAGGTGATTTCTAGCCTTCCCAGCGCTGCTCGTGTTTACATACCAGGCATTGTTTCCGTCATCATTATGGGCTACATTTGTTTCCTGGCGGACGGCGATAAAGAGCGGAGGCAACACAGGCGGGCAGCGGCAAGAGCAAGAGCGAGGAGGTGAGAGGTATAAGAGGACGAGGACCAGAAGCAAGAGGAGGCGGTGAGACGTATTTGAGAACAAGGAACAGAAGGAAGAGGAGGAAGAGAGAGAGAGAGAGAGAGAGAGAGAGAGAGAGAGAGAGAGAGAGAGAGAGAGAGAGAGAGAGAGAGAGAGAGAGAGAGAGAGAGAGAGAGAGAGAGAGAGAGAGGATGAGTCCAGAAGAGGAAAAAAAAGATTAGTGAATACTAAAGATAAAGATGTGCGAGAAGGAATGGGAAAATGAGGAGAACGATGCTGAAGAGAAAGAGGAAGAGGAGATTATCATGTATGTAGAATTAAAAGAAAAAAATCAAATTACACGCACTTCTTTGTTCACATTAGGAAGTCAGTTGAATTAAATAAAGTGAAAAAAAATAAAAATAAAAAGTTTCCAATTCAAATCAGACAGTTTGGCGAGCTGCATAACATTACAAGGATAATCAGGTGAGACAAAGCTGTTATCCCGACGCGGCAGGCTGTTATCAAGGATTGGACGACAGTGAAACAAAACGTCCAGGGTGAAATTTGCTTGCCTCTCCAGAACGTGACGATCTGATACGTATCTCTAAATTAATTTATAACACTGCACTGCGCAATGGAGGTTGTAATATGGATGAGTACTATTGACTAAAGAACGAAGTGAGTGGACAAAGAAAAACAAAACGAAGTCACTGTATCTGCAGTAATCTCTAAGAATTTATAGGCGTTAGTTTTCTATCCGATAATATTCTTCAAAGAAATTTCCTGCTTAATATATCTTATAAAAAAAAAAAAAAAACTTGACGTGGTGATAGGTACCTTTAGGGACAGGTAAGACAAAGGTTAACTCGCATGACAAACAAGAGTCGCGTCTAGCTAATGAACACAAAACTACATAGAGGAAGAGTGTTTAACTCCTTTTAAACATCACTGACTCGGGAAGATAAGTCTGCGTATCACTATATCCCTTTGCATTCCACTTACGCGCCAAGGTTTTTCACATGGTAAGTGGAATTAAGAAAAAAAAAAAGTGAATATTTGCCTCATCATTCGTAAATTGCCTCAGACTTTTAAAAGATAACGAATAAATTTTCTCTTGGAGCCGAAATTTTTTGCCCGAAAGATAGAGAGAGGAGAAGGGAAAAGAAGAGAAGAGCGCTGATTGTGTGAAAACCTCTCTTTCTCTTTGTAAGATTTATTGCTCAAAGTTAGCGAGAGAGAGAGAGAGAGAGAGAGAGAGAGAGAGAGAGAGAGAGAGAGAGAGAGAGAGAGAGAGAGAGAGAGAGAGAGAGAGAGAGAGAGAGAGAGAGAGAGAGAGAGAGAGAGAGAGAGAGAGAGAGAGATACTGAAGGTCACAATCCATTTCTGAGTGGCTATCGGATGCCAAATCTCACCTCGTCATGACCCTCTCCCACTCTCACACTGATCTACCCTCCACCAATACACTGCCGCACCACCACTGAGGAAGCACAGGCCAGCCATCACACCCCCACACAGACCAGCCACCCCCACATCCCCCACACAGGCCAGCCATTAAATCCCCCACACAGGCCAGCTATCACATCCAACACAGAGGCCATCCATCACTACATCTCCCACATAGGCCAGCCATCGCCATATCCTCCTCAAATGCCCTGCAGCTAGTGCGCTAAAACACCTACGCACCTACCACATCTAGCAAGAGCATCACGTTACTTTCACACACACACACACGCACACACACACACACACAATTTTCATCATTCACACAGGACGATTTTTTTTTCCATCAAGCATAAATGTAAGCTAGATTTGCTTTCGAATAAAAATAATAAGAGAACAATCCCACCAGACTTCATAACATGCAGGACTATAAAAGATTACACGGCATCTCTCATTGATTACAGTTTCTTTTCGTTCTGGTTGTCGCGACACTCGAGGCTCATTCACAGCGCAATGAGGTGGAGTGAGATGAAGTGACTCGAGAGGTATGACAGGTGTGGATGGCAAATACCTGCTACCTGATCTCCTGGCAGCTCACTAGTGCATCCGCCTCCTTTGAAAGTGTAATGAGAGAGAGAGAGAGAGAGAGAGAGAGAGAGAGAGAGAGAGAGAGAGAGAGAGAGAGAGAGAGAGAGAGAGAGAGAGAGAAAGCCTTGGGGAGGGAGGAAAAGGATATTACGCAGGGGTTGATAGCAAGACTCGCGCGGAAAAACAGCAAAGGTACGATCCTACAGTTTTGCTTCCTTCCCATTCTTTTCCACTGATTTTCCTCTCTTTTCCATATTGTTACATTAGGTTAGCCGCGCCACCTTCACATTACTCGCCTCCCTGGATTCATTGCACTGTGAAAGAATCTAGGTAAACGTTCCATGCATCTGTAAGCGATGCGGGGTTCGAGTGCTTTCTGCTTTCTTTCTTTTTTTTTTCCTAGTAGTGCTCATTCGTCAACAAAGTACTGTATACGCAGCATTGACTTAACTATTTTTGGGTCAAGATTTCATGATTTCGCTTCAAAATATTTGTGTGCGTGTGGCAGTACTGTGAAAATTGGGTATTGGATTTTTCTTTCTTTCCTTCTTTCTTTTTTTACCTGAAAGTATGGTTTTGCACGTTAAGAAAACTATATATTTGTAACCTTAAGCCTCACAGCGGCCAGGAACGCCTTGAGTGGGTTCCCGGTATTGCCCGCAGAAAGGCTCCACCACCTGCACGGCTCCTGCTATAAGCTTCAACACCTGACGGTCTGCAGCTAATGGATTAAAAAATGGAGGGAGAGAGAGATTCAGGTGGGGAATACGCTCCAAAAATACATCGGAAAAGGCGAAAAGTCGAAATTACACCAAAAACGCTTGATTCTAGTAATGAAAATGTGGCAATTTGGTGAAGTACTTGCTGCTCGTACTGGATGGCCGCAGATTTGCAAATGCAGCTGTTTTCCCTATTTTCTTTTTTCCTTTTTTCCTCCAGAATCGAAAAATGTTAAGGATGATTTGTTTCTCGCTCGCGTCACCACCACTGCCATTACCACACTCCTCTGTCCCCTGCCTCAGCTGCAGACTTCACCACCACCTCCTCCACACGCGCGCCACACCTCACCACCACTCACCGCACCTCCCCGCACACAGCGGCGGCCACCACTACACGAAGAGCCGGAATAAAAGTTTGCTTCTGATATTTCAGGTGGAAACTCTCATTTGTCAGGAAGCATTTGAATGCGAATTTGTCATTAGCAGTAATACATTATGAATTACGAAACATTTAATGCGAGCGGCAGCGATGGAGTGTATGGCGGGCGAGGCTATAAAATTAAGGAAAAATGGCATTTAGTTAGTGCAATAATGATGCAAGTCTATGCCCGCCATTCAGTAACGCTTGAAATGATAAAACTTTTACTTCGATTCCTATTAATGAACTACAGGGCGTTTTTTTTCCCATAAGTGCTCTCTCTCTCTCTCTCTCTCTCTCTCTCTCTCTCTCTCTCTCTCTCTCTCTCTCTCTCTCTCTCTCTCTCTCTCTCTCTCTCTCTCTCTCTGCATACTACGCAATATTCCGATTCGAGGACCATGACGTGTTTTCAAGTGGCCATGAGTATTTTATGGACTCATCAGTGTTTTCAAGTAACCATGAGTGTTGCATGGCGATCCAACAGTGTTTTCAGAAGTACATGAGTATTTTATGAGAATCCACGAGTGTTTTCAGGAACCGTGAGTGTTTAATAGAGATCCAAAAGTGTTTTATGGCGATATATGAAAATTTTGGGGTGGCTGTAAAAAAAAAAAAAAATTCGAAATTGATAGTATGAATTAAACTAACTCCTATACAAAAAGTCCTTGCCATCACTTCATTGCTGACCCAAAAATCATACATCAGAATTACCTATAATAAGAAGGCCCTCCTATTTTTTCCTCTTTATTCCCCTCCTTATCCTGCTTATTTTCTTGCTTCTTTATTTTTATTTTTTGTATACTTATTTCTCGCTTTACTATCCTATTCCTTCTTCGTTATCATCTTCCTTGATCTCCATTCTTATTCTTGTTTTTTTAATGTTATTATTTATGATTATAATTCTTACTTCTGTCTATTCTTTTCTTCACCATTTACGAGTACGTCAATTTGTACTTATATTCTTCTGTTTATTTTGAAATTAATTTTGTCATATTTCTTAGTTCCTCTTTCTGTTCCTTCCTCGTTAACATCTTCTTAATTCTGTACCTCTGAAAAAAAAAAATAGACATTGGGAAACATCGACACAGAAAAGCACCCCCACCACAGCAATATCAGAATCCTTCCCCATTTTATTTATTTTTTTTTCCCCTCATAGGCATTGTCCGTGTTAGTGAAATGAATCCGGCAACAACATCAAAGCTGCAAATTAAAACGCTGTTAAAATTCTGCGGAGGAGGCGATGGACGAACGAACAAACGGACGCAGCGTATTATGGCACAGCGGCCGGACACCAAAACAGCGCCACGAAATAATTACGAATGCCATTAATTAGAAACAGGAAAAAAATGTGCGCTACTCTATTATACTAATTAGCATATGATTAACAAGACGAGAATTAGATATCACACCACCTCCTACTCTGGCCAATCATCAACAGCGACGGGGAATGTGGAACGGAACCAGAAACATGGGAAGGAGTGTGAGAAAATTATCTTAGTGAGGAAACACAATAATGGTGTGTATAAGAATATTTTTTTCCTTTAAATATTTTCCTTCATTTTTTTCCCTTTTTGGTGTTTTCTTTTTTTTCAGTATTTTCACCTATTTTCCTCTTTTTTTTATTCTCCTCTCTCTCTCTCTCTCTCTCTCTCTCTCTCTCTCTCTCCTCTCCTCTCTCCTCTCTCTCTCTCTCTCTCTCTCTCTCTCTCTCTCTCTCCTCTCTCTCTCTCTCTCTCTCTCTCTCCATTTTTTCCTTCACTGTCGCTTTTTTTCTTTCTTTTCCCCTTTCCTTTTAATATCCCCTCCTTACTGCTTTTCTCTCTTTCCTTCCACACATCCTTCACCGACGTTCTCTAATTAATTTTTCCTTTCTTTTTTTTAATATTATTTTCTTTACTTCTCTCATTTCTCTCTCACCATCGTTCTCTGTCACCTCTCTCCGTTCCAGTCACCTGCAGGCTTCCGTCATCACTACGACACATACGATAAGCTTGTTACTGTGTCTTCCGCTCGTGACACACGCCGCTGTCTTCCTTATGAGAGCAAGGATAAGTAAAGCGCTCTCTCTCTCTCTCTCTCTCTCTCTCTCTCTCTCTCTCTCTCTCTCTCTCTCTCTCTCTCTCTCTCTCTCTCTCCAGAAAATGCAGGCGAAAATTGCTCAAAACATGAGTGGTTCTTCTGATTATGATTGTGGTGCGGGTAGTAGTGGTGATGGTGGTGGTGCCGGTGAGGATGGTAGGGAGTTGATTGTGGTGCTGTGGAGAGGCTGGGGGGTAGTGGGAAGGGTGAGGAGTTTAGTAAATAACCTCTTCCTTCTCTCCGTCTTTGATTATGGGAAAAAAATATACTGTGTTGTGTGTATGCGTGCGCGAGAAATTGTTTGTGTGTGTGTGTGTGTGTGTGTGTGTGTGTGTGTGTGTGTGTGTGTGTGTGTGTGTGTGTGTGTGTGTGTTTTCCATGCGAGTCCAGTTCGAACCTTCAACTTAAACAATTCTCTATTTTTCCTATTTCCATCGAGACAGTTTATTCTATTAATCTATAATCTAATAAACTATCGAAACCCCATACTGCACATTTGTCCCCCTCACTACATGCGAAATATCCAAGGCATCTTACCCACACGTTCCTCTCAGCAACACCCACTCACCACAACCGTATCTTTAAGCCCTCAGTCGTCTTGTGTCACGAAAAATAAATAAGTAAATAAAATAGATAAATAAACAAATAAATAAATAAATAAATAATGTCCCAAATACTAACTATAAATACCTCCCAAGTCACAAAACATATCAAGGGAATCTAAGAAAAAAAGAAATAAAACTGTGTCCACGTTTTTTTCATCCTCTTCAGACATAAAAATAAACTACAAAAAAAATATAAATAATAATGTCACAAATACTTTTTACGAACATAATCTTTTAAGTCACACACATGTCAAGGGAATCTAAGTAAATAAATAAATAAATAAATAATAGATAAAATAGTTCAAGGGACACGTGTAAATACTGACGTCACCAACTCTTTTCTCCTGAAGGTAAAATATCACGTAGGAGGACACCACAAAAATCTCACTAGTTTAGAAAGCCTTTGTTGTCTGTTCATCCTAAAAATGAGAGAGGAAAAAGTGTAAATCAACTGTGGCCATTTATTGAGAGGAGGAAGAGAAGGAGGGGGAGGAGAAGAAGGCGAAGGAGGAGAGAGAGAGAGAGAGAGAGAGAGAGAGAGAGAGAGAGAGAGAGAGAGAGAGAGAGAGAGAGAGAGAGAGAGAGAGAGAGAGAGAGAGAGAGAGAGAGAGAGAGTGAAGAAGTTATGAGGCCAAATTGAGAGTCAAGACGAGCAAAGAAAAAAAGCTAATGGAAGCGAAAAAAAGGTGGAAAAAACTGATGAAAGTTTACACGGGGTATCAGTGAATGTGCTCTTCATTCACCCTTGCTAATAAAGAATCTAACTTTTATTTGCTCTCAGGGTATCTAATTATACTACCCTCTTGTGTATGTTAAAGGAAAAGAGCAATATGAAGAGGCTATAGGAAGAGTAAAAATAAAAATAAAAAGAAAGGTAAAAAAAGCTGTGAGCACAAATACGAAAATGTAAAGAAAAATAGTGGACAAAATATAACATTTTCACTAATATTTACTTTTATTTTACTTTTTTTTCAGTCTCCCACGTGTGTATGATTTTCCTATGCTTATTTTGGCCACCTATGAAAAATTATATATTATTTTCATTCAGCGTCTTTCTCTCTCCTTATCTTTGTCTGTCTGTCGATTTGTCTGTCTGTTTATTTCTCTCTCTCTCTCTCTCTCTCTCTCTCTCTCTCTCTCTCTCTCTCTCTCTCTCTCTCTCTCTCTCTCTCTCTCTCTCTCTCCCTCTCTTTCTCTCATTATTTCACTTCTGCTTCAGGTTCTTCCAGTCTTCCTTGCTCTAAAAACTTTCTTCTCTTTTAGTTCCTCTTTCTGTCTGTTCCAAGCACGCCCGAGGCAGCCCGTGCCCTTGCTGCATTATACATACGAGACGTGGGGAAAGGGAGGCGAACGTGCTCCCTCCCCTCACGTCTTACAAGTGACTGACGAATATTACTGACGAACCAAAGTAGTTGTTGTAGAGTGTGTGTGTGTGTGTGTGTGTGTGTGTGTGTGTGTGTGTGTGTGTGTGTGTGTGTGTGTGTGTGGTGCAAGAATGTTGTGCTCTACGATATACAATGTCTGTTTCAAGGAACGGAACATGTGTTTTTGGAAGAATTTCAGCTATTTCATAAACAGTTTGACCCACTTCTCCCTTACCCAATAAAAAAAAAAGTGAAAAGGGAAAAGGGGAAAAGTTTATCGTCCGTTTCACCTGTCGTTTGTGAGGTGGCTTGCGTTACGTACGTTTTTTGTTCACGGTTGCTGTTCTAGCGCTCACACCTTTCTGAGCATTTTTCTTTTCTTTTTAATTATGACTTGTTAACATTACAGGGGAAGCACCAACTCGCCTGTACGAAGTCAGGGGAGTGGATTTACTGACGTGTAGCTTAAAAAAAAATATATGAGAAAATACACAAATATAAAAATCTAAATACTTGGCGAGAACAAATTCCGGAGAAAAACAACCTTGTTACCGAAAACAATGAGCGTAAAGACCCATGTAAAGCCTGAAATTTATACGACACACACAAACACACACACACACGGAAGATAGAGCCACATCTTTTTGTCCTACCTTTTTACACACACACAACCACACGCACACACACACACACACACACACACACACACACACACACACACACACACAAGGTCGCGTATATACAAGGGGAGCAATATGCAGGTCTCGGAGGAGCAGCTCAATGTGGAAATAAACAACGAAGTAAATACTCTGGTCTCGTTCTGGTCGCGGGTGGAGCCTTAATGAGGGAAGGAGGATGAGGAGGAATGAAGTGCACAGAAAGAAAAAGAAGCTGCCGGTGGATACAAGGAGAAAAGGACGAGGGTGAAAAGGAGACCAAGAGGAGGAAGAGGAGGAAGGAAAGGAAAGGAAAGGAATAGACTGAATACGAGGAGAAGGAAGCTAAAAGGAGAAAGAAGGGAGGGGTAAAGAAAGGCAGATGTCAAGGAGAAGGAACAGGAAAAGAGAGGATGAAAGGAGGAGAAGATAAAGAAGCTAAAGATAAAGGGAGGAGAAAAAGGAGATGATGATAAGGATGATAACGATGGCAGTTTTGTGAAAAGGATAACCCAAGGAAGAAGTATTAATGGAAATGAGGTTGAGAGAAGCAGGAGGCGGTGAGAGCGGAGGAAGATGTGGAAGAGGAGGAGGAGGAGGAGGAGGAGGAGGAGGAGGAGGATGAGGAGGAGGATGATCACGACAGAAACTAGTAAAATGATCGTGGGAGTGTGTGGAGTAAATAGACGTTAATGATGATAATACACACGAGAAAAAAAAAAGTGGTGGAGGAGGAGGAAGACGAGGAGTAGGAGAAGGGGGATGCGAATGAAAAAAAAAAAAACCCACGCAACGTAAATGAGAAAGAAAGAAGAGAAGGAGAAGGAGGAGGAGGAGGAGGAGGAGGAGGAGGAGGAGGAGGAGGAGGAGGAAGAGGTAGTAGGTAAAAAAAAAGGGATATTGTACACGGAAATTATGTATGCGGGAGATAATATGCAAATGAAGAGAAACAAGACTACGAAAAGAAAAAAATAAGACAAAAAAAAAGGAATGGCAGAGGGCCAAAAAATGCCAGAGAGAGAGAGAGAGAGAGAGAGGTTGAAGGAGAATAAGTAAAGAATAGCTGGATATGAGTAAGGAAGACAAACAGAATAAGTAATGATGAAAATTCTAATACGCAGTGTTAAGAGGTAAACTTGGCCGCCATCTTCATCATCATCATCACCATCACCACCATCATCACCATCATCATCATCATCATCATCATCATCATCATCATCTTGAGCTTGTGACGAAATACTAAAAGAGGAGGTAAGAAAAGTACCATTGAAAATAACTATGCTGCTACTACTGTCACTACTATTAATACTAACATTAATACTAAAACTACTACTACTACTATTACTACTACTACTACTACTACTACTACTACTACTACTACTACTACTACTACTACTACTACTACTACTACTCCAATCAAGTTGCTTTTGAATATTCTAGTGACAAAATATTATTAAAGCGGAAGTGTGTGTGTGTGTGTGTGTGTGTGTGTGTGTGTGTGTGTGTGTGTGTGTGTGTGTGTGTGTGTGTGTGTGTGTGTGTGTGTGTGTGAAGTTTCTCATATCATCGCTTCCTGACGGCGGTTCTTGAGGCCTATTTGAGCTGTTTTAATTTATGTGCAATTCCCTCGCGTCAGATAAGAAGAATGGGAGGAGGAGGAGGAGGAGGAGGAGGAGGAGGAGGAGGAGCAGAATATGCATGGAAAGGATGAACATGGAAAACTGGGTGGAGAAAGATGAAAAGGAAAAAGATAGGAAAGACACACACGTGAACACACATCTATCTATCCATCCACACACACACACACACACACACACACACACACACACACACACACACACACACACACACACCACCATCATACCAGGTAATACCCGTAAATAAAACAATAATCATAAAACATCACTACATTATATCTTCCTAAAACTGAAATCTTGCGCCACAAAACGAAGAAGTCTTACGAGTAATGTCAAATTTCGGACTCTCCTTCCCTCCCTCTCCCTCCTCATGTTCATTTTCCTTCCCTTCCTTTATTCTTCTTCTTCCTCCTCCTCCTCCTCCTTCTCCTCCTTCTCTTTCTCCTCCTCCTCATCCTCCTCCCCCTGCTGGCCGTCCACGCAAGCCGCTGCGGACTGAAATCACACGCGAGCCACATTCCCACGCCTCACCTGACGCGGCTTACACAGGAGGAGCGGAAGGAGGAGGCAGCGATGGGAAACACCTGGCGAATATTCTTATCTTACTTCCAATAATAATAATAATAATAATAATAATAATAATAATAATAATAATAATAATATGTTTGACGAATATGCACACAATTTTAACTCGTTGCAACCGTTTTCTTTTTTTTTTTTTTTGACTGATACGAAGAAAACTATATACATTTTTTTTTTTCTGTGTGAGAAAGCGAATGGGTAGTAGAGACGGACTGACTTCGGGGAGCGACGGAGGAATGATCAGGGAGGAATGACTGGCTGTGGGGAGAGGGATGGAAGGAAGGAAAGAAGGAAGGAGGGGGGGAGGGACAATCTTGGTACACAGGAAGAAAGAGAGGTTACTACTGACGAGGGGAATGAAAGAGTCGTGATGTCAGGGGAGTGGGGAGAAAAAAAAAAAAAGACAGCAGGCGAGCAAAGGGTGAATGGGTACACAAGGCAGAAAAATGGTAGCAAAAGAAGGGACGGTTTCATAGGGGATGGTTTTCAGTTTGTGGACGGGACAGAAAAGTGACAAAATGAGAGAAGGAAGGAAGTTATAAGGAATGGCTGATGACAATGCTGGTGATAGTATGTAGGGGGTGAGTGGTAAGGGATAGGCGAAGTAGATGATGGAAAAGAAGCGGCTGGGTAATACGAGAGAACGGGGGGGAGAGAAAGATAGCAAATTGAGAGAAGGAAGAAGGTTGTAAGGTATGACTACTGACAATAGTAGTGATGGTATGTGGGGATGGAAACTGGTAAGGGAAGGGTATAGCACGTAGGTAAGGGAGAAAAGGTGGAAAAAGAGAAGTGTGTAGGAGGTGAAAAAGTAAGTTAAGAGGTAAGGAAGGGCAGTGTAAAGTCTCGTAGAGGGGGAAGAGGAGTGGATGACTGGGAAGGTAAGTGTGTACAACGTATTAATAAAAAAAAAAAAATAATAATAAAAAGGAAAAGCGGTGAGGCAGCCAGGTAGCGTCTCGTGCAGGAGGGAAGTGACATGTTGGAGAAATCAACGTTTCTTCATTGCACGCCACCTGTCCGCGACCTTGGCAGCCTCCCCTTCCTTTCCCCTGCCTCGGTTTTCTCCCTCCACCTCACCTTACCTATATTTCCTTTCCCTGCCTCACCCACTCCCTTCACCTCACCCTGCCTCTATCTCCACTTCTCCCTGCCTCTTCTCCCTCCACCTCACCCTGCCTCTTTTCTTTCCCTGTCTCGCCTCCTCCCTCCCCCCATCCTGTCTCCTCTTCCTTACCCTGCCTCGCCTCCTTCTTCCACCTCACCCTGGTTTCCTTATTTTTTTCTTTTCTGTCTCGCCTCTTTCCTCCACCTCACCCTACCTCCTCTTCCTTTCCCTGTTTCGCCTCCTCCCTCCACCTCTCCCTGCCTCGTCTCCTTCCATCTCACCTTGCCTTCCTCTTCTTCCCCCCTCGCCTTCTTCTTCAACCTCACCCTATCTCCTTTTTCTTACCTGCCTCGCCTCCTTCCTTCACCTCACCCTGCCTCTCTTTCCACCTCTCCCTGTCTCGTCTCTTTCCATCTTACCCTCCTCGCCTTCTTCTTCCACCTCACCCTGCCTCTTCTTCTTTCCCCTGTCTCACCACCTCCTTTCACCTTAACCTGCACCTATTTATTTATTTTTTTCCTGCTCCTCCTCTTTCCCCATTCTTCCACCTTACCTTGCTTCCCTTTCCTTTCCCTGCCTCGTCTTCTTCTTCCACCTCACCCTGCCTCGCATCTTCCCCCTCCTCTTTCACTCTTTTTTTTTCCGTGTTCTCTTCTCCTCCCTTCGTAACTTCCTCTTTCTCCTTCCTAAAGTTCTTGTGTGTTACTTCTCCTTATGTTTTATTCCACCTCCTTCTCCACCTCCTCCATCCCCCCTTCTGCTTCCCCTCTTCCTCCTCCTCCTCTGTCTCGCCCACCTCTTTCATCATTCCTGTGCAGTCTGAGCTCTTTCCTGTCTCATGGCCTCCTCCTCCTCCTCCTCCTCCTCCTCCTCCTCCTCCTCCTCCTCCTTCTCCTCTCATTTTCTCTCCCTTATTTCCGAATCCTGATCTCACGTTTTCTTTTTTTTTTTCTCTGCAGTCTCTTCTTTAACGTACGAGTAGCTTGTCTCCTCCTCCTCCTCCTCCTCCTCCTCCTCCTCCTCCTCTGCCTCTCGTTTTCCTCCTCTCCTCCTTTTTT
>NC_087162.1:3532500-3555000 GCF_035594125.1 Scylla paramamosain | reverse complement strand
AGGACACACGCCGGGGTGAGAGGGAGAGGGGAGGAGCAGGAGAGTTGTCGCCGTGTGCCGCGTCCCGTGCTGACCCTGGCCCCGCCGCCGCCCTGTCAGGAGTAATGCCTTGAGCGAAGTGGCGGGAGGAGTTTCCAATACCATGACAGGTTACAGAAGCTTCCATGACTTGTGTGGATGTGTGGGGGTTTGGGATCCCCACTTACTTCCTTCCTCTCCTCTCCTCTCCTCCCTTCTTCTCTCACTCACTGCTTTTCTCTCTTCTTTGCTGGTTCCCTCCCTCATTTACTCACTCTTATCCTCCCTCCCTTCCTTACTCAATCACTCCTTTCCTCTCTTCCCTCCTTCCCTTGCTCACTTACTCCTTGCCTCTCCTCTTCCTTCCCTCCCTCCTTTTCTCACTCCTTCCTTCCTCCTTTTACTCCCGTCCTCCTTTCCTCTCTCCGTCTGGCCGCCTTCCTTCCATGCCTCACTTCCCTTACCTCCTATCTCTTGCTATCCTCTTTCATCATTACTCTCTCTCTCTCTCTCTCTCTCTCTCTCTCTCTCTCTCTCTCTCTCTCTCTCTCTCTCTCTCTCTCTCTCTCTCTCTCTCTCTCTCCTCTGTTGTTGTGGAAAGAGGAACTGGTGATGAAGTAGAAGAAAGAATCGAAGAGTTGAAAGTAAGGAGAGGAGAGGAGAGGAGAGGAGAGGAAAGGAGGAGGAGGAGTAGGAGAAGGAAGAGGAGAGAATAAGTAAAGAATAATGAGAGCGCTAGAAATGGAACAGACGAATAACAAGGACGGAGTGAAAGACAAAGTATGCAGGGGAAGGAAAAGAATGAAAACATGCTAGATATATGAATACCGAACGGAAAATGGAGGTAAGGGAAATACGAAAAGAAATTGAAGCTTGTTATGGAGGAAGCCTGAAAAAGGAAGCACGACAAAAACATAATGACGAAAATGAGGAAAATGTAAAGAAGGAAGAGAAGGAGAAGAGGAGAATGAATTAAAGCTTGAAACTACTGAACCATGTAAGTTATTCATCAGTTTCCCCCCGATGAATAAGCAAAATACAACAACAGCAACAAGTGGCCACAGACAAACACACAGACCTGTTCAAAACGCGTACGTAACACACGGAAAACAATAACGTGCATTTCAATTTGCGGGTTTACGAAGGTGCATCTTACGTTATCGTTTCCCTTATCACCTCCTTTCCCCTCATCCTCCTTCTCTTCCTTCTCCGCTTGCTTCTTCTTCAGTAAGACAAGGCAATCCACTCTTCTCCCTTAATCGTCTTTCTGATAAACATTTCACAACGTTGCTCTGGTAAATAAAGGTTTCTGGGTATTTTTTCGCATTATTATCATTTTTTTTTTTTTTTTAGCAAAGGAGCGCGAGGAGCGGACGAGAGAAAAAAGGGATGCAGAGAGGAGGGGGATGGAAGCAGAAGGGGGACAGGAGGGAAGGGATGTGTAGGGGTGGGAAGAGGAGAGGGAGGGAAGTATTAAGTAGTCGGACGAAAAAAAAAAATGGAGTGAAGAGAAAAAAAAAGAAAAGAAAAGGTAGAATGGAGGTAGTTGGAAGAGGAGGAAAAAAAATGTTAATAGAAGCGACAGGGAATATAAACAACACACACACACACACACACACACACACACACACACACACACACACACACACAAAGCATTTATGGACTTAATTTTCAGTCATCTATTTTCTTCTCTTTTATTTAACCTTCCACTTCACTCTTATTTAAAGGAATTTATTTCGCCATTTTTACTTTTAGATTTTTAGCGTGAAGTTTTCCAAGGTCAGCCAGAGAAGCTTTAGAAGGTTTACGTGGAAGTTCGACATGAGGATATTGAAGAAAATGACGAAAGACAATGAAGAAAGAACAATACAGGGAAACATAATATAATAAGTGCAGAAAAAAAGAAGAAAAATAAGCACAATAACTCACGAAAAAAATTAAACAAGATTAAAAAAATATATAATAGAAGAATTGCAGGAAAATTCTAGAAATATATATTAAAAGGAATAACTCACGACAAAAGATAAAAACACGTAAAATAATCAGAACAATATAATAAAAAGAAAAAAAAAAGACATAACATTATCTTGGTATAAAAAAAAAAAGAAAAAAACTTTAATTTGCTTATCATTCCACAGGATGAGAAGATAAACCCGGAAGAGACGCAAAAAACAAAAAAACAAAAAAATATAAACAACATAAAAACAACATTTCAAAATAAACGCCACCTCATACCTTGAATGAAACAACGAAACGTACCTTTATATTTTTACTTTACACAATACGAAAGACAATAAAAACCGGACACTATAAAATGAAACCAATAAAAGAAAAAAAAAATATTACAACATCCTGAACTACGCTCCTTAATAAAAGCGAGATGATCTCCACTTTGGATGTGTTTCCGATGGTCATCCTCGTAAAGTCACACGGAGGAGAAGGAGCACAGAGGAAAATGAAATGAAGGGGAGGAGGAAGAAGACTTAAAAAATAAAGTTGATTGTTCCAAAAGCTTAGTAAAGGAGGAGGAGGAGAGGAGAGGAGAGGAGAGGAGAGGAGAGGAGAGGAGAGGAGAGGAGAGGAGAGGAGAGGAGAGGAGAAGAAGAAGACGAAAAAGAAGTAAAAAGAAGAAAAAGTAGAAAAGAAAAAAGAAAAAGAAGGAGGAAAAGATAAAGAAGAAGAAGAAGAAGAAGAAGAAGAAGAAGAAGAAGAAGAAGAAGAAGAAGAAGAAGAAGAAGAAGAAGAAAATAAAAGAACATAAAAAAAGAGAACGAGGAAGTGGAGGAGGACTAAGAAGATTTAAACAAAGTGGGAAGCGGAATAAAAAGCGTGAACCAAGCATGAAGGTGGTGGGCATTAGAAGGAAAAGATACAGATAAGCCTTCATAAGCCACGGCGAGATAAGACACCAGAACAACACACCTTACTGGGTTGTTAGCACACACACACACACACACACACACACACACACACACACACACACACAAGGTTACGATTACGCTTTTTGGTAAAAAGATAAACCAAACAAACGCTGACCGGGGGAGAGAGGGAGAGGGAGAGGGAGAGACAGCCAAGAACAAAAGGAAGAAAAAAGAGTAGAAAGACTGAGAGAAATATAGAAAGACAGAAAGATAAAAAGAAAGACAGAAAATTGAGATGGAAAGAGCAGAAAATAAAGGGAAAATCTACAACCACGAGATGAAGAAAATGGGAAAAAAAAGAAAAGAAAAAACAAAAAAAAAGTGGAAAAAAAAACAGCGCTACCTGAACCTGGTGACCTGAAAACAAAGAGTCACCATTATGTTACCATTACCAGGCCACGTGACTCACGGTGCCGCCCTTCGCGTTTGGTGTCAGAAATACTATCGGAAATAACCATGTGTTGCCGCTGGACGCCCCACTCCGTTTTCTTTATTACGTCACTAATGGCTACGGGGACCACACTGCCTTGGCGCGCCCGTGATTGGTTGAGATGGATGGCGCCGTGCGTTGAGCAGCCAATGAGGCGGCATTCAGCGCGTGCCCAGACCAAGACCAAGGACACTCATTCTTTCGTGCACCAAGAAAGCAATAACACTTCCCTAATTTCAATAAGAACATGCAAAATAAAAAAAAACTTTACTAAATCAATACAACGAAATAAAAAAAAATAAGGAAAACACAAGATCAAGACAACAAGAATAATTTAAGAGCAAGAACACAAAATAAAACAAAAAAAAATAGTAAAGTTTAAAATGGCGTGAATAACTTAAGAAAACGAGATTAAGAAAACGACATCAGGAAAGCAAGAATAATTCCTACATCCTGATATACACGCAACATAACGACAAGCTTCACCAAAACACAAGAAAGCAGGAACGAGTCTTGGGAAACACGTATTCCACCTCAAAAACGTTCGAGATAACACGTAAAAGAAAAATGTAATAGGAGAACCAAAATATGGCAGGAATAATTCCACAGAAACTCGGCTTTTTACGGTTATTTCTTTGCCAGTTAAGCTGCAATGGGACGTTTCTTTAGCCTGGCTCTCCCTCTCACTCTCCTCCACCTCCACCTACTCCGCCTCTTCCACTTCTCCTGCTCCACCTCCTTCTCCTCCACTTCTCCAACTGCCTAGCCTTTTTCTACTCCCATCGCCTCCATTTCATATTGTTCCTTCTCCTCCTCCTCCTCCTCCTCCTCCTCCTCCTCCTCCTCCTCCTTCTCCTCCTACTCCAGGGCGTGCCAATAGTTCGAGTCTAGTTCTTTGCGTGCAGGCTCCAAGGTCAAGGCCAGGAGCTGCAGAAGAAAAACCCGGCAAGCGAAGGACAAAAAATAATGATTAAAGATAATGAGAAAACATGAGTGAGGCTGGTAGCGAGAGTTGATGGGATGCGGCAGGCGTGTGGATGCTTGATATTTCATGGAATATAATGAAAATATATGAAATAATAAGGTGACGTGAGAAAGAGAGAGAGAGAGAGAGAGAGAGAGAGAGAGAGAGAGAGAGAGAGAGAGAGAGAGAGAGAGAGAGAGAGAGAGAGAGAGAGACAGAGAAAAATCAAAGGCAAAGAGACACCAGGAAAAGACAAAAGGAGACGTCTGCTAATTAAATATTTATAGCAAGAATGGAAATAGAATGAATGAGGAGAAAAGTATAAACTGCACAAAAAAAAAAAATGATGATGAGAATAACATGTAGAAGTTAAATTAAAAACAAATGAAGTAAAAAATTCTCTCATTAAAAGTCAGAAATAACGTGGATCGCTTGAAACAAACAAACAATAAATAAATAAATAAATGAAAAAAATATAGAAATAACGAAGAGGATAAGTAGAAACAAACTCAAAAGAGGAAACGAATGGAAGAGAGCAAACAACGATCAGGCATTACCTAATCAATCATTGGGTGACACGAGAGCTAGACAAACACATTACGTTGACTCGGAAGAAAAACGAGACAAAAATAGATGTATACTTGCATTTCTTCCCCTCGACGCCGCCCACCACGATGACACGGACACGTCACGCATCCTCCTCTTCCTCTTCTCTATTGCATGAAGGTCAGGAACGTATTCAGAAACGCTGCGCACTCTCATGTACTATTTCCAGAAGCCACAGAGATGATTTGCCTGGTTCTGAAGAGTGTTTCTCCTGTTGATGATGTAGAAATATTGTTAATCTGTGACTAGAGACATGAAAACACCCATAAAAATCCGTATCATTTCAATTAGAGCCTTTGGAAAGTAGTGGAGCTGTTGGCAGAAGTGTTTCAGGATATGGTCCTTAGTCAGCGCTCAGAACTCAGTCTTCGCCAGCTGACCTCCGAACGGGGCCCAGATTATGAAACCCTCACAGTGGTGGTGATGGAGGTGGTGGTGGTGGTCTAACATTAAATCGCTTTGAAGATGTACTCATATCAGAACTCTCTCTCTCTCTCTCTCTCTCTCTCTCTCTCTCTCTCTCTCTCTCTCTCTCTCTCTCTCTCTCTCTCTCTCTCTCTAAGCTCTCAACACCGGGATCAGCAAACGCGGCTGATTTCATAAGTACCTCAATTGGCTTACGAGAGCATTTCCAGCAAAATTAATTAACTACGTGTGGAGGAGGAGGAGGAGGAGATGAAGCCCGCGCTGGATGCTGCAGGGAAATGGAAAGAGGCGGAGGCTGCGGCTGTGGAGGGTATTAATATGATTACCCAATGTATTATTTCCTGTAAATGGATAATAGGTGAGGTGATAGGTGCCTTCTCTCTCTCTCTCTCTCTCTCTCTCTCTCTCTCTCTCTCTCTCTCTCTCTCTCTCTCTCTCTCTCTCTCTCTCTCTCTCTCTCAAAGGTCTTCATATTCCACTTCTATTTTTCTATTTTTTTTTTTTTTCATTCTCTTTAAATTTCCCTCACGGCAAAAACAGGAGCTTCTTCTACCAGTTTTTATACGACCTTCAGTGACGCAAGAGTCTCCGCGTGATAATCCCAGTTCCTCACTTTCTTTCCCTTGAAATAACCAGACCTCGATGTTACTCATCTGTTGTATTCATCTTTTTTCTAATCTCTACTCATGAGGCAAGTTTATGTACACGCGGTTAGAGAGTTCCGGTGGTTCGCGTTTGTCCGGTCAAGGCGGTTCAAGTTTTAATTAAAGTCGTTCGTCAGTGTGTGTTTCCAGCGGTGGGTGATAAGTTATTATAACTCTGAAAACTTACCCACCCCGAAAGCGGAAGTGCAAGATGACGGCGAGAAGACATGAAAGGAAGAAAATGTGACGTCTTTCTCTTTATCATAGAAGCAATTTTCTCCTTTTTAGTGTCAGTGTCGAAAACACTTGTAGAGATAAAAAACAATCTTTTTACTTTTTAAGACTTTAAAGAAGAAAAACAATTGTCCACCTTTTACTTAAGTTTTGGAAAAAAAAATACGTACTTGAAAATACAAAGAACATTAAATTATTTTCTAATTTTCTTGTTGGAATTGGGAATACATTCATAAATATAAAAGAAAAACAGCTCTTTCTTTGACATCTAACACAGTGGCAATACAGATCAGTGTGGCCTTTCGCGATCACCAAAAACAATTTCCACCTCAACACAAACACTTCTTCAAATTGGCCACACACGCAAAACCACCAGGACTCGTGTGGCGCGGCGCAAATTTTCATACACTTGTTTAACTCAGTCACCGTTATTGAAATCCCGCTTGGAGCCGCGTGGGTCATAAACAAGGCGAGTCTTTAACAGGTAAGCATTATCAATTAGACAACTGGAATTTAGGTTAAAACTATAATTCTCCTGGCTCGCGGGAAATTGGGCGGCGACACTCAGAACAGGCGGTCACCGGAGGCACCAACAGCGAGCTTAATTCTGACTGACACGTCTGATTGACCCTCCTCTGGCCGCGCCACCAGACTGCACACACCGCACCTGACACTCGCGGGGACTTGCTGATCGACTGGCCACTCACGGACGCGGTCATTAAACTCAGACAGAGATACCAAGTCCAAATGGCGAGGACTTCTGTAATACGAATACCGCCCGCCACTTCACAGAATGGACGGCAATGCGCAGACCTGGCATGCGGCGTGGCTTAGTGGTAGGCAGCAGCGCGTGTTGGTTTTTGTTGCTTCTATCACATCCAAGTACCATGCACAAACGCGCGAGTGTACACACACACACACACACACACACACACACACACACACACACACACACACACAAAGATACTTCATTATAAAGAGGGAAGTTTATTGATCACAGCCTACAGGATAAAGCAATGATAACAAAATAAGACATAATTACACACACAAAAAAAAAAAATAAAATAAATAAATAAAACGATTGCAGTCCACAGTTAGTCCATATGTTATTACACGCGCACGCACGCACTAGGGAACACCACACACACACACACACACACACACACACACACACACACACACACACACACACACACACATCCACCAATCCTCTCATCTACACATACACCCATAAAGGTCAAAGTCCCAAGTCGCAATGTGAAATGATCTTTGGCGCCGAGCTTATCTCCGCCTCTGCCCTTGCATCACAATTCCGTCAAGATCCTTCATTTCATACCGAAAGGTCAAGTGTGACAGTAAAATTTTCACACAGAATTTTCATTTATTATCTTTCCCATATTTCCTCATGGACTAGTTTATCAATCAGCCCACGAGGAAGGAAGGACAGTGAATTCAACCTCGAGACTCACCTTAACGCGTATACCTTATCTATGAATTTCTAACCAATGAGAATATTCACATAAAATTTTGTCCTGGATCAGAAGAAATAAGCCACCTTCAGTTCTCCCTTCTATTTATGTGTTCTGCATTTATAACTCAAATTTCGTTTCTTTAACGCTCACTACGTATACAACATGAGACTAATTTTACCGAGTCTTGCCTTTAATCCACGCTGCCCCAGAAGGAGACTATGGAGAACGCTAGTCTCAGTTTCTCACCGCTTCTCTCTTCCAGTCAACGAAGTCTCCTACTGAAAGAACACCTCGAGAGACCCTGCAGCAGCTCTGTCCACGCAACAACCACCCGGACCCTGATGCATAGCTAATGGATGCTCTTGTTTGTAGACATGTATTTTACTTAGCCGGACTCCACTCCCAAAGAACACACACACACACACACACACACACACACACACACACACACACACACACACACACACACACACACACACACACACACATGTAGTACTCTGGCCTGACAGTTTCCAGGAAGCACAACTCACAAAAGCTCTGCAGACGGCTTTCCCCCAAATGAGTAACTTTCGCGCTTCAGGATGTTTGAGTTTATCACACGGGAGACGCTTAATTAAACAGGAACATGCCACTTAATATCCACGCCGCTTTGAATCGTTCTATATTGAATCATTCTAACCATCAACTTTTGTCTTCGTCTCTTTATTTCTGTTAATCATCCTACACATTTATCTGTCCACCGGTTTTAGTATTTATCTATCTAAATATTTATCTCCTTATTTATCTCCTATTTATCTCCCATATTTGCTTCTCTGCCTCTCAGACACATAAAAATAGCATTGTATACGAGTACGCAGACACACACACACACACACACACACACACACACACACACACACACACACACACACACACACACACACACACACACACACACACACACACATTTTTACATACATGTCACGACTAAGAATAAAATAAAAACTGAAGAGGCAGTGGTGGAGGTGAAAAGCAGGACTGAAAAATTGCAAAACTTTTTCATTGTATCCATGTTGAGTTTTACTGAGGCTGCCAAGGACATCGATCCGAGGCACGAGACCATCCCAGGCTCAGGATTCCGTCTTGCGGCTTTGCATGCCCGTGATGGATGAGAGAAACACAATAAAGTCTTCGGATACCACAACGCCTTGAGGCAGGCATGCACGTGCGCTTCCAGTTTATTTTCAAGCCTCGAATCCTTTCACCGCCAATATTTTGCTCGTCCAGTAATTCTTAGCGTCCTTTCATCACTCAGCCAATACAACCTTGCAAGGACTAAGGCAAAAAGTCTCCCAAAAGTGAACACAGGGAATGAATGGCCACTAATGCGACAGGAAGTTACTCGTCCAATTTACTGCCTCTAAAGCCACGACTTCGTTAGCTACTGTGTCTTCAGGGTGAGTTTCTGCTCCAGCCGCGCATCAAGGGACGGGAGGCACAGACAGGGAGTGCCCTCAGTACTGCCAGACCCGAATGACATTTACGGGCTGGTGAAGGAGGCAAAGGAATGGCAGCCTTAACTGTAATGGGAGTAATGGGAGAGCAGTTGGCCGGGGCGGAGTGAGGCGAGGCAGCGAGGTGGACGCAGAAGCACGAAACCAGAAAGTGGAAAAGGAATATCAGGTAGAAAAAATCGCGTGTGAGGTGGAGTGACGTGTGGGGAGGCTGTGGGGAGGGTGAAGTCATGGGAGAAAAAAATATGTTTAGGCAAAGCTGGCGAGGGACGACTTCCGGGAATCTGAGGAGGGAGATATCAGAGGTTAGTCAAGGTGAGAGGAAGGTGAGGCGGGAAAGGCAGAAGGTGAGATGAGTTCGGGGAAGGTGATAAGTGTTTCGAGAAGGTGAGAGGGAGAAGAGAGAGAGAGCCTGGAAGGTGAGGCAAAGTGAGGGGAAGGTGAGGTGAAGATGACGGGAAGTGAAGGGAAGGTGTGGGGAAGATGAAGGGCAAGTGAAGGGAACGTGATGGGCAAATGAAGGGAAGGTAAGAGGAAGATGAGGGGCAAGTGAGGAGAAGATGAAGGGAAGGTGAGGAGAAGACGAAGGGAAGTTGAATGGAAGATGATAGGCGAGTGAAGGGAAGGTGAGGGGAAGGTGATAGGCAAGTGAAGAGAAGATGAAGGAAAGGTCCTCCAGGGGAAAGTGATGGGCAAGTGAAGAGATGAAGGGAAGATAAGGAGGAGGTGATGGGCGAATGAGAAGATGAAGGGAAGGTGAAGGGAAGGTGATGGCCGAGTGAGAAGATGAAGGGAAGGTGAGGGAAAGGTGATGGGCGAGTGAGAAGATGAAGGGAAGGATGAGGGGTAGGTGAGGATGGGCGAGTGAGAAGATGAAAGGAAGGTGTGGGGAAGGTGATGGGCAAGTGAGGGGAAGGTGAGGGGGAGGGTGAAGGGCAAGGAAGGACAGGTGAGGGACGCGGGGGGGGGGGAATGGTACTTTTTTGCACGCCATCAAAAATGACGTTCACGGGGAAGTCATTTTTATATTGCAGTGTTCCTCGCAGCACAGGCTTTTAGGCCGGGCTTTTAGTTGGCTTAATTTACTTTTGTTTTAGTTTGTTTAACGTGTTACTTCTACTTTTTTGTCTGACTTTACCAGGGCAAAAAAAAAATAAATAAATAAATAAATAAGAAATAAAATAAAATAAAATAAAATAAATAAATAATAAAAAAAATATAAGAAATTAATCGCTGTTACTATCATCAGAACCATGACTACTACTACTACTACTATTACTACTACTACTACTACTACTACTACTACTACTACTACTACTATTACTACTACTGCGTCTGTTCCTAACCACCTCCACCACTACCAGTTATCGCTATAACAGAAGGCCACAATTCAATTAAGAGAGTGTGACGCGACACACGTGCTGCCATCTAGCGGCCAGCTCTCCCTCATTCACTCAATTATTTCTTCCCCAAAATAATGCAAGAGGGAGGCTAACTAATTTAATTAAATTTAATCCTGCCCTTAATATCAGGAACGCGGACAAAATTACTGGAGAGGGATAACCGCTGTGTGTTGAGATCTAAGAATAGTCTTGTAAATTAAGGTTATTTCTGCGAGAACAAAAAATACAGCAGACACATTTAACATTCCTGAAGGTACGACTGTTGCTGCTCATGGTATGATATCTTTTTTGGGTATTATTTTCCACCTAACTGACGTATACGATCCGCTGTCGGCTTTAGAGTGGGAATTATTATTATTTATTTTTTTTAAGACTAAAATACAATGGGCATAAGCTTCATATTCTGAAAATCATAACAATTACCGATCCAGGTATGATTTTTTTTTTTTTTTTCAGTATTATTTCCCACCTACTTGACGTGTTCGATCCAGTCTGCCTCATCGTGATATTTTTTTTTATTTTAGTTTTACATACAAAAATGCAGCAGAAATAAGCCTCGTATTCTGAATGGCACGACAGATGCTGCTCCTGAATCGATACATTTTTCGTTACTAATTCTCATCCAATTCACGTAATCGATCCTCCTCTCTTCCTTTTCCTTATACTCTGAAAACTACACATGAACTCATATTCCTATACATAAATAACCTCCACAATATTTTTTAGATATCTATTCCATTATTATCGGGAAAAAATTCTGAAATATAAACTCGCATGTATTTATATCGGTTCTCCCCCATAATGTCTAAATAAATGACTATTATGTCCTATCTATAACAATTTCTCCTCGCTCCCAAAAATTATCTATTTGAAATGCAATACACACGTGTCATATTCACCTTGTTACGGCGTTTCTTTACGTCCAGTGGCAGACAACGAGAGAACTCTTAATTCCATTTCCTAAACGCACAAAAGGAAGACTGTTCAAGAAAACATTCCACGTTTAACTTGTGAATGTGTTATTGGAGAAGGAGTGAGCGGGAGTGTGTCCTTTAATACGATTACTGGGTGAAGCTGAGGCCGAGGAGGACAACGAGGAGGAGGATCAGGAAGGAGGAAAAACAGGAGGAGGAGGAAGAAGAGAAAAGAACAAGAACAAGAAGAACAAGAACAAGAACAAGAAGAACAAGAACAAGAACAAGAAAAAGAAGAAAAAAAGGAAGAAGAAAACGCCGAAGGATTTGGAGGAGGAAGAGGAGGAGAAGGAGGAGGAGGAGGAGGAGGAGGAGGAGGAGGAGGAGGAGGAGGAGGAGAAAAAGGCGGAGGAAGAGGAGGAGGAGGGAATGGACGGAAAATGTCAACCGTGTTTGTTACATAGGGTTGTTTTGACACTAAACTGTTGCAAACTATACAGCGATTGCAAAGTTTTCTATTTAACAAACACACAGAGAGACAGATTGACAACCCTCTCCCTACCACCCACCCACACCCCCACCCAAACACACACACACCCACACACACACACACACACACACACACACACACACACACACACATACTCAACCACGCACGAATGAGTTAATGAGAGCCAATGAAATTTTAAAATAATGCGGGAAGTGCATATAGATCGTAAGAAGTTATTCACCTTAGTGTAATAATTAAATGCCATTTACTTGTAATAAAAGTAAGAGCCAAAAGTAATAGTATTCTGTTTCAATGTTCTCTCACTTCCTAGAGGCGAAAGCATTTAATAGCTTTACAACGGAATAAGAAAGAACATTAATGAGAGAGAGAGAGAGAGAGAGAGAGAGAGAGAGAGAGAGAGAGAGAGAGAGAGAGAGAGAGAGAGAGAGAGAGAGAGAGAGAGAGAGACGAGTAAAAAGGAACTGAACTTCTAGGGGAACAACACTAAAATTACCCCCACCAAAAAAATTCTATGGTAAATATTCACCGTCTAAAAAGAGAATAAGAAAAAAAAATATGTACGAAAAAATGGAGAAAAAATAAGTTTGTGCCTTGTTTTCCGTCGCCGCGCCCCTCACCCTTAAAACACATATTTACCGTTTGCTTTATGGAGAGGCTCTGAGGCCGCGAGTCGGGGCTTTGATCTCATCCTTGGATTTTTCCCCTGAAGATAATGCAATAGATCACCGGCCTGAGACCCGCCTTTGGGAGAGGCTGCACCGAATGGCGACTCATAATCTGGTTTGCAGTGTTTTTTTCTATGTCGTGTACCTCCTATTTTCTTCTCCGCCACCACCTCCTCCTAATCCTCTTACTGCTACTCCTACTACTACTACCACTTCTACTACTACTACTACTACTACTACTACTACTACTACTATTTCGCAAGAAGTTAAGCAAACAGCAGTACTTACTATTAGCTCTTTTTGTCTTATTTTTTTATTTATTCATTCATTTGTTAATTATAATTCAGTTTAGAAAAGAGCAGAAGTCAACCTATTACACAATACACATTCAAATCCAAGTTAATCGGCTTCAAACTACTACTACTACTACTACTACTACTACTACTACTACTACTACAACTACTTCTACTAAATCTACACGCTATTATGATAAAGGTGAGAGAGAGAGAGAGAGAGAGAGAGAGAGAGAGAGAGAGAGAGAGAGAGAGAGAGAGAGAGAGAGAGAGAGAGAGAGAGAGAGAGAGAGAGAGAGTTATGAATATTTGATAAACATACAGGGGTACGCATTTATGATTATCGTTGTATCAATTCCCTTGAGTTTTGCTGTTTTTTTCTTTTCTTATGCCCGATAACGCTAGGCAAGATGGAGGACAGACAGACAGACAGACAGACAGACAGACAGACAGACAGACAGACAGACAGAGAGAGAGAGAGAGAGAGAGAGAGAGAGAGAGAGAGAGAGAGAGAGAGAGAGAGAGAGAGAGAGAGAGAGAGAGAGAGAGAGAGATAAAAACCATAATAAATCCTTATCTCAGCACCATCAAGCAGCCAAATTAATCTCTCTCTCTCTCTCTCTCTCTCTCTCTCTCTCTCTCTCTCTCTCTCTCTCTCTCTCTCTCTCTCTCTCCTTGCCTGGATATGCTCATACTTCCACCCGCACTGTTTCCCTCCCTCCCTCCCTCCCTCCCTCCCTCCTCTGTTCCTCTCCTATGTTTCTTCCCTCCCCCTCCCTCTCTTCTCTCTGTGTTACTGCCTTTCCCTGCCTGCGTTTGTTCTCTCCTCCTCCTCCCCTCTCCCTCCATCCTCTACTCTCTCCTCTCCCGCTCTCTCCATTCTCCTCTCTTGTTCCCTTCCACGTTTCCTTTTTCTCTCTTTCCTCTCTCTCTTTCTCTTTTCAAACCTCCCTACTTCTCCTTTCCTCTCCTCCCCTTTCCTCCATTTTCGTCTCCACAACTAGTACATTTGCCTCCATCATCACGACAAAAGTAAGTCTCTCTCTCTCTCTCTCTCTCTCTCTCTCTCTCTCTCTCTCTCTCTCTCTCTCTCTCTCTCTCTCTCTCTCTCTCTCTCTCTCTCTCTCTCTCTCCTCCTGCGTTCTTTATCCTGCAGTCAACTCTTGTACTGGGTCTACACACACACACACACACACACACACACACACACACACACACACACACACACACACGAAGCAGAAATAATTAAACTGTGTGTATGCCAACTGTTATATCTTGATTGTCTATAACGCACACAACTTTGTAACGTACACGGACACAATTACACACACACACACACACACACACACACACACACACACACACACACACACACACACACACACACACACACACACACAGACATATTTTATAACTTCTAACTTTCTAAACCCAAAATATGGAAAGAGATCAGGTGTAGAAAGTTAAGCTTAAGAGGAAAAAAACTTTAACAAGCATCCTACAAATATCCTTTACAGGTGTTCCAAAGATCCTGTTATGGAGAAAACGTCAAGTCCATCAGTCATTCACTCTGTACTTGTTTTGCAGCAGCTGAAACTTGATTTATTTGGGTTATGAAGGTGATCGCTGACACCCGTATCCCTTCATTAACCTTCTTTTTTTCTTTCGCTTCCTGCTTCTCCTCTATTTCGCCTTATATTTTTCATCCTCGTGTCAGTATTTTTTTCTCAGTCTCTCTTGTTTTTCCTGGTAATCTCTCAGTGACACAGCCATCTCTCTCTTTTTTACCTTTTCATCTTCACCTTCACTTTTGTCTCTGCCTCCATGTTCTTTTTATTCTTCTCAATTTATTTATTTATTTTCTTTTATCTTTCAGTGAAGAGCAAGTTCTTTTCTATTATCTTTTCTACATTCTCTCTCTCTCTCTCTCTCTCTCTCTCTCTCTCTCTCTCTCTCTCTCTCTCTGCTTCTTCTTCTTTCTCCTCCTTTTCTTCACGTTTCTCTGCTTCCATACCATCTCAATTTCTTTCTCAATTTCTTTGAATTAGATTTTTTCTTTTTATATACGTAGAACTGCAACATCGTTTTTTTCCTCTTTTCTTACTCTATCTTTACTACCATCCACTCTTCTTCCTTCTTTTTACTATCCTCTTCTTCCTCCTCCGCCTTCTCCTCTTTTTTTTTTCTTTGGCTCATATCCTTCACTGCCCTCCTCCTCTCCTCCCTCCTTGCCTCTCCAGTCTTCCACTCAGCGTTCAAGAGCTCGTTTCTTGCCTCTTTTGGTATCCTCGTCGGCTGAACTTAAGCTTATATTCTTTCCCCTTCTCGTCTACCTCGCCATCCTCTCGGACCACCTCTCTCCCTGGCTTCCCTCTGTCCAGTCTCGCAAAATACGGTAGAGATTAGCGTATCACCTCGCAGAGTTCATAGCGCCAGTATTCAAGTGTTTATATTTACCATGATTCTGGCGATTCTTATACAGGGAAGTTCAATCACCTCTCTCTCTCTCTCTCTCTCTCTCTCTCTCTCTCTCTCTCTCTCTCTCTCTCTCTCTCTCTCTCTCTCTCTCTCTCTCTCGTTTGCCTTCTGCCGCCTATCTCACCTCCTAATATCTGCTTCCGTTCGCTCTCTTTCTTTTTCTTTTCCCTCAGGACTATCATAAACATCTCTCTAATTTCACTGGTTCTCTCTTTATGTCTTTTTCCTTGCTTTCCTGACTATCGAGTTGTTTTATACAGGTGCTTTATCCTCCTCCTCCACCTCCTCCTCCTGTTCCTCTTCCTACATGACTCTCGCGTGTTAAGCTTCACCTTGAAAACGAAGCAAATATGGCATTGATTTTCACTTCCACACTTCAACCTAAACTGGAGATACTGACCTTAATGCGAAATCGCTGGAAAGACCTCTCTCTCTCTCTCTCTCTCTCTCTCTCTCTCTCTCTCTCTCTCTCTCTCTCTCTCTCTCTCTCTCTCTCTCTCTCTCTCTCTCTCAGAAAAAAGAAGAACGTGAATATTCTTCCATGTGTGTGTGTGTGTGTGTGTGTGTGTGTGTGTGTGTGTGTGTGTGTGTGTGTGTGTGTGTGTGTGTGTGTGTGTGTGTGTGTGTGTGTGTGTGTGTGTGTGTGTGTGTGTGTGTGTGTGTGTGTGTGTGTGTTTGTTCAATGTACGTGTATTTGTCAGTAGCTATAAACTCTCTCTCTCTCTCTCTCTCTCTCTCTCTCTCTCTCTCTCTCTCTCTCTCTCTCTCTCTCTCTCTCTCTCTCTCTCTCTCTCTCTGCACCAGCCACCTCCATCGCTATTCTCCTTTCCCTGCTATTCGTTCGTTCCCTTCCCTGCATCCTCCCCTCTCCCCTCTCCCCTCTCGCCCTTGTCGCTCCTTTCATTCCTCCCCCTCTTTCTCTCTCCTGCTCCACCCTCTCCACCCACCCACCCTCCTAACGCACGTAACCCCTTCACTTTATGTGGCGCAGTCCTGAGCTTGTGTGTGGGAGGCGGGGTGGAGTGAGGTGGATTTGTGTTCTTGGGTGAAGTGGTGGGAGGGAAGGAGGGTGGGAGAGAGAGAGAGGGAGAGGTAAGAGGAGAGAGGTAAAGCAATGTTCTGTGTCTCCGTTATTGCAGTGTCTTTGCTTCTCTCTCTCTCTCTCTCTCTCTCTCTCTCTCTCTCTCTCTCTCTCTCTCTCTCTCTCTCTCTCTCTCTCTCTGCAATGCCTACCTGTAATTATCCTTCTAGTAATGATACTTGATAATTAGCCACTAACCACATGCCAAAATAACAATGCTGTGTAAAATCATCTTCACGTTACTTGTGTATGAATTCCTGACCACTGCCAAGGCTTATCTGTGTGTGGGCTGCCGTGCTGCCACTTAATTAATTAGGATGCACACCTAACCTATGCACGCTTGCCGACGAGGACGCTACAACAGCATACTAATTAGCAGCTAAGAAAGTAAAAAAAAAAAAGGGATATAATAAAAGGAAAGAAGATAAAAATAAATAAATAAAAAACAAGGCCCTGCAGCGTCTCATTGTTGCGTTTAATGTATTTTGTTGCTTTTCTTTTCATTCTCTTCTTTTATTATTCCCATTCTTACGTACATAATGGCTTTGTATTTTTGGTATAATAATGTGTTTTATTTTTCTATCTTTTATGTATTTGTGCTAATGTCGGACTAAAAGAGAGAGAGAGAGAGAGAGAGAGAGAGAGAGAGAGAGAGAGAGAGAGAGAGAGAGAGAGAGAGAGAGAGAGAGAGAGAGAGAGAGAGAGCACTGGTGTATTCAGTTCTATAATGGCTACTACTATTTATATTCCCTGCTCTGGAGGACGAGTTGCAGATCCATTAAGAAAAGCATTATAATCTCTCTCTCTCTCTCTCTCTCTCTCTCTCTCTCTCTCTCTCTCTCTCTCTCTCTCTCTCTCTCTCTCTCTCTCTCTCTCTCTAACTTTTCTATATCGTAACAACTTCTTTCCCCAAATTTCTACCTAATCTCTCCTTCCTATTCTCTCATTTCATTCTCATATCTCATTTTTCCTCTTCTTATTTCCCATTTCTGATTCCCCCTTCCTTCTTTCTCTTTTTTATTCCCCTTCTTTTTGCTTCTTTCCCTTCTACTATCTACTGCATCTCTTTCCTTTCTCATTTCTAACGTACACACCACCATTCTCTCTCTCTCTCTCTCTCTCTCTCTCTCTCTCTCTCTCTCTCTCTCTCTCTCTCTCTCTCTCTCTCTCTCTCTCTCTCTCTCTCTCTTTCTGCCCTCACTGCTGTGTCACTCCTTCATATCTCAGAGGAGGAATACTGTAAAAAAAAATAACTTAATGGGTCACAGATTTTGTTCCCAGACGAGGGCAAGTGTAGGAGTGGTAGAAATAAAAATGTAGATTAATTCCATAAATTTGCAAACAAGAGACGGGAATTGCAAGGACAGTACGTGAGCAGCTTCAATGTAAATTATATATGGCATGAATAATACAGTCAGTTTTTTTGCAGCACGAGAGGAGGAGGAAGATGTGTTAGGAATGAGCTGAGAGAGAGAGAGAGAGAGAGAGAGAGAGAGAGAGAGAGAGAGAGAGAGAGAGAGAGAGAGAGAGAGAGAGAGAGTGAGTGAAGAAGGGCGTTGGTTAGAAATGAGAATGGAAGGAGATGGAGAGTAGAAGATAAGATAAAAAAAATAGAGAGCAATAAAAGTGAAGAAAGAAGGAGGGAGGAATCGGAAATAGGAAGGAAGAAGAGGAAAATAAGATATGAGAATGAAGGAATGACTTAGACATAAAAAAGAAGGAAAGAAGAGCAAGAAATTTGAAAGAAAGAATTAGTTAGGAATAAGAAAGAAGTTAAAATTGAGAGAGAGAGAGAGAGAGAGAGAGAGAGAGAGAGAGAGAGAGAGAGAGAGAGAGAGAGAGAGAGAGAGAGAGAGACAGAGAGAATTTTCCCAATACTAAAACCAATGCGGACTTATTTTTACATAACGAGCAAAAAATATTCCCCCAGTCGATGCTTTTACTACTGTTTTTCTTCATTCTCTCTCTCTCTCTCTCTCTCTCTCTCTCTCTCTCTCTCTCTCTCTCTCTCTCTCTCTCTCTCTCTCTCTTGAAAGCAATGCAAGTATATCCTACCACATGAAACACGGAAAACGAAGCACAAAAATAAGGAGATAAAAGTTTCATCTTCCTTATGCATGAAATATCTCACACCTGATACTTGGAAAGAGGATACTTGGCAAAGGAGGAGGAGGAGGAGGAGGAGGAGGAGGAGGAGGAGGAGGAGGAGGAGGAGAAGGAGTAGGAGAAGGAGAAGGAGAAGGAGAAGGAGGAGGAGAAGAGATGGAACCCGAGAAAGAATAAAGGGGGAAAAATTAATAAAAGAGAAAGAGCTAGAATAAGAAAGACGGTAAGAGAAGTCAAGGAGGAGTCGAAACGGAAGTGAAAAAATAAACGGAGAATAGGAAAGTAAAGAAGGAAATGAAAGAGAAGGAAATGCTTTGTACATTCTGATAACAAGAATAAGAAGACGAAGGATGAACAAATAAAAATGGGAAGAAATGATCCAAGACTAGCAAATGTTATCTGTAAACGAAAGAGAACAAGGAGGAGGAGGAGGAGGAGGAGGAGGAGGAGGAGGAGGAGGAGGAGGAGGAGGAGGAGGAGGAGGAGGAGGAGGAGGAGGAGGAGGAGGAGCAGGAGCAGGAGCAGGAGGAGGAGGAGGAGAAGGAGAAATGAAAGAGGAACAGAAGGAAGAGGAGAAGGAGGAAGAGGAGGGCAAACAGAAATAGAAACAGAAAAATAAAGAGGAAGATAAAGACGAAGAGGAGGAAGAAAAAGAGAAGCAGGAAGACAAGGACGAGGAAGGGAGAAGAGGAAGAGGAGAAGAAGATGAACGAGGAAGAGAGAAAGGAGAGCTGGTGACGAGGAGGAAGATAGAAGTAGTGGTGATGGTGGTGGAGAAAGGACAGTAGGAGGAAGAGGAAGAGGACAGGTGCGCGGCAGGTGGCGGAGCAAGAAGAAAGGAGTGGAATGCTTCAAAGCGGAATAAAATGACACCCAAGCAAATCCTATTTCACTCTCCCCTTTCTTATCTTTGTACCTGATATGAGATGGAAAGATTAGACCAGCATAGTGTCCCTGAAAAGAACACCCCCCGGAAAACATTCTCTCTCTCTCTCTCTCTCTCTCTCTCTCTCTCTCTCTCTCTCTCTCTCTCTCTCTCAATATTTTCAGGCTACAAGGGTCATGACGGTTTAATCTCATTTTTTTTCTCTCTAAGCTTACACAAAAAAATAACATTAATTGTATGAATGTACCTCACGTGTTCTATTATGAAACGCTGCGGAGAGATTTTCTGGAATAGACTGAGCATGATTTTCGGGGAGAGAGAGAGAGAGAGAGAGAGAGAGAGAGAGAGAGAGAGAGAGAGAGAGAGAGAGAGAGAGAGAGAGAGAGAGAGAGAGAGAGAGAGAGAGAGAGAGAGAGAGAGAGAGAGAGAGAGAGAGAGAGAGAAAAAAAAATAAAAAAACAAAAAAGAAATCTAAGACCTATAAATTCGTTATATTTCTCTGCTGAAAAAAAGAAAAAAAATACATGAAGAGGGAAAATACATGGATTCCTCCCATGTTTTCCATCGAGAGAGAGAGAGAGAGAGAGAGAGAGAGAGAGAGAGAGAGAGAGAGAGAGAGAGAGAGAGAGAGAGAGAGAGATGAGGAGATGAACAAAAGGAGAAGCATGATTGTTTTCAGGTATGCTCGTGGGTCGACACAATTTCATACTTTTTAATGAAACAAAGAGACAGAAAATAACAAAAACAGAAAACTGCATCAATAAAAAAAAAAAAAACGTATATAAAGGAAAAAAATAAATTAACAAAACAACAGACAAATACCCACCAGCGACACACACACACACACACACACACACACACACACACACACACGCACACTACAAACCTTCCATGCACTCCAACAGAAGCAACAGCAGATATATTCCCCCTTCCTAAAACACACGTACTATGAACTAATATCCACCCCATCAGCAACAGAGAGAGAGAGAGAGAGAGAGAGAGAGAGAGAGAGAGAGAGAGAGAGAGAGAGAGAGAGAGAGAGAGAGAGAGAGAGAGAGAGAGAGAGAGAGAGAGAGAGAGAGAGAGAGAGAGAGAGAGAGAGAGAGAGAGAAAAAAACAAAGAACAAAAAGAAAATTGGTAGAGGAGATCTCAAACAAGAGTACTGGAATGTTTTATTGCTGTAGTCTCTGTTCGTGTCTCTCTCTCATCTCTTTTCACACCCACACTTTCACACACACGCGCCTGTACTCTGATTGTGACCACGCGAACAAAGGGGCCTGGTATTTTTCTTCAATCTGTTATTTACTTGCACGGTCAGTCCTCTCTTGGTCAGGTGCTCTCCTCAGGGACGCGAAAAGGAGTGCATGTGCTTGTAGTCTCTGTAAGCGCCTGTACTTCATCCATTTTAAAACACAGGGGAATAAGAGAGGGAAAGGGAAAAGTGTGTGTGTGTGTGTGTGTGTGTGTGTGTGTGTGTGTGTGTGTGTGTGTGTGTGTGTGTGTGTGTGTGTGTGTGTGTGTGTGTGTGTGTGTGTGTGTGTGTGTGTGTGTGTGTGTGTGTGTGTGTGTGTGTGTGTGTGTGTGTGTTCGTGTTTTCCTATTTTTATTCGGGAAAGTAGGGTACGAGCTAAAACTGTAAAATATCAGCGAAAAATAATTCCGTGAAATATTTAAATCCGTGGGTATGTACTATGAGAGTGATATTATTCGCGCCCTTTCACAGTATATATATTTAGTCTGAACACATCTGCTGTCCCTTAAACTCTCTCTCTCTCTCTCTCTCTCTCTCTCTCTCTCTCTCTCTCTCTCTCTCTCTCTCTCTCTCTCTCTCTCTCTCTCTCTCTCTCTCTCTCTCTCTCTCTCTCTCCCCTCACGTTTCAGAAACACAAACATTTACCAAAATTGAATGAGAATCGCCGCCGCAGTGTTTCCGAGCAGGTGAGCTCGCGATGGTTCTAACAAGCGTTCCTCACCTGCGATACACCTGCTAAATCAACACCCGCAAACTCAAATGTGTGTCTGCGTGCCTGTCCGTGTGTTTGTGTATTTGTCTTCCTTCCTGTGTGTCTCTAGCTATTTCTATGTGTGTGTGTGTGTGTGTGTGTGTGTGTGTGTGTGTGTGTGTGTGTGTGTGTGTGTGTCTCTCTCTCTCTCTCTCTCTCTCTCTCTCTCTCTCTCTCTCTCTCTCTCTCTCTCTCTCTCTCTCTCTCTCTCTAAAAGCTTAAAGGTTACATTTCTCCTCCTCAACAATCTGCTTGATTACTTATAGTCTTTTCATAACAGGAAAAAAAAATAATACAAGAAGAAAAAGAAAGGAGGCCACTTAGATTTCAAGGCATCTTTTGCAGACTCATGTACATTAAATGTAAATAATGATGATAGCAGGTAACTCCAGCTCTCTAGCCTCCCAGCTTCCTCCTCCTCCCAGCTCCTCCACCCCTCCCCCATCTCACTACCTCCGTAAAGAAAAAATAAAAGTAAAAGAAAGCCGAGTAGGAGGTGCATAAAACTTGTGCTAATCTGGAAGCTGCCTTAAGAAATGGAAAGAGGGTTAAAGTTTATTGCTGTTGTCTGGAATCACCGGGTGAAAAAATGTTAAGCGATGCATTGCAGGGACGGGAACGAGAGAGAGAGAGAGAGAGAGAGAGAGAGAGAGAGAGAGAGAGAGAGAGAGAGAGAGAGAGAGAGAGAGAGAGAGAGAGAGAGAGAGAGAGAGAGAGAGAGAGAAAAGAAACCTATAAAGAACAAAAAATAAGGGCTTGAGAAAAAATAAAGGAAAAAAGACTGAAACAGGAAAATTAAATTAGTTAAGGTTTGAAACTCCAGTGACATACATATATTCTCTCTCTCTCTCTCTCTCTCTCTCTCTCTCTCTCTCTCTCTCTCTCTCTCTCTCTCTCTCTCTCTTGCTTAATGTGAGGGCCTATAAATTTTCTTTTTTTCCAGTATGATCT
>NC_087162.1:3460000-3522500 GCF_035594125.1 Scylla paramamosain | reverse complement strand
TTTCCCTTACTAATCATTGAAAAATAATGTGACTCTTCTACTACACAGCAATAGAACTGCTTGTCTGTCCTGGTGTCTGTCTGTAAGCCTCTCTATCCTCCTATCTGTATGCACGTTTCATTTACAGTGTCTATCCGTCTAGCTGTCTGTCTCAGTTTATCTTTTTTATTTCCTTGTCTTTCTGTCTGTCTTCTCATCTTCCTGCATGTCTGCCTGTCTGTCATTTTTAATTCCTTTGTTTATCCGTCCGTCTATCTTTCTACTTTAGTTTGTCGCATTTCATCTCTCTTTGTTTTTGTCTGTGTTTCTGTGTTTGTTTAGCTCTCTTTGTCTGCCTTAGTGTGAGTCTCTCTCTCTCTCTCTCTCTCTCTCTCTCTCTCTCTCTCTCTCTCTCTCTCTCTCTCTCTCTCTCTCTCTCTCTCTCTCTCATCAAGGGACACTGAATATTTTTATGGCAGTTGACTCGTAAGAGCTTCCTGTATTTTTCTCTTTAATTCTAAGAGGCACAAGCGCCACTCACTCCTCGTGCCTCCATTTGCTAAACTTGGAAGGCTTTTCTGCCGACTTGAAACAACTTGCTAAATGTTGTCGATTTACGATGTATGAAATCTTTATTTATTTGTGTCACTCAGTATTGGTGAATTTCATGAATGAGGAGAGCTTAACAGATTTGCCTTCAACATTCTCTCTCTCTCTCTCTCTCTCTCTCTCTCTCTCTCTCTCTCTCTCTCTCTCTCTCTCTCTCTCTCTCTCTCTCTCTCTCTCTCTCTCTCTCTCTCTCTTTACTTGGTTTTCATTGCTCACATTTTTCTTACACAACCTTTCAATCTCTTTCTCTCTTTCTTGATCCCTCTTGTCCACCAGCTTACCACCCATGCACGCAGACACGCACACGCACACAGGCACATGCACACACGCAAGCACATGCACCTTGACCTCTCAGACCTTTAACTGTCTTTCATAAAACTTTTCCTCGCCTCTATTCACTGCCCTGTCCTTCTCCTCATTATTGCTACCTTCCAAACTTTTCTATGCTTCATCGTCTGTAAGTTGTTCCTCTCTCTCTCTCTCTCTCTCTCTCTCTCTCTCTCTCTCTCTCTCTCTCTCTCTCTCTCTCTCTCTCTCTCTCTCTCATCTATTCAGGTTACTCTTTGAACGTCTTTTTTTTTTCAGTTTTCTTCCTGATTTTTTTCTTTCTTCTTTGCTTTCTTTTTCTCCTTATCTTTACTTCCTCTCATCATCCGGCATCTTCCTCCTTCCCTTTAGAAAACCCTTAAGAGGAAACTTCAGGAGCACGAAGGAAACTTTTCGCTTTTACTTTAAAATCTACAAATTCATGGTGTCTGATGCCATGCACTCTCTCTCTCTCTCTCTCTCTCTCTCTCTCTCTCTCTCTCTCTCTCTCTCTCTCTCTGACAACCTGCAGTGAGTGATCTCTGACTTACACTTTTTTACTTTTTCTCGTGTGAAATCTGTCAATTGTTTAATTAGATTCATTAAAAAAAAAAAGAGAGAGATTTGCCTAATAGCTTTTGTCACTCCTGGCTTCACCCTCAGCATTTATCTATTTGTTTATTTACATTGCCTGTCCACCTCCTCCTCTCTTATCTTCCTCTCCCTCCTGACCTCCCCTCTGTTCCCCTGTTCCCTTCTCGCTTCACAAACACACGCACACGCAGGCCATCGCTCATCACCCCATCACACACCTCGCAAAGCTTCCCATTCATATCACTTAGTCATATAAATCTTTCAGTTTTTTACTCTTTTTCAAATATTCCCTCAGTTTATCCATGAATTCACGGCACTTTGTATTCTGTATTTTCTCTCTCTCTCTCTCTCTCTCTCTCTCTCTCTCTCTCTCTCTCTCTCTCTCTCTCTCTCTCTCTCTCTCTCTCTCTTCTGCACCAAGCTTCAATTCATTTGCAGAGTTTTCCACAAATTTTGTTTTCTTCCCTCAGGATTTTAGCCACTTCTCGTATCCTGGCTCTGTTTTGCATGTGCTTTTACCCTTCGTTTTATCATTACCATTTTTTTCTTCTCTTACTCCTCCTCCTCCTCCTCCTCCTCCTCCTCCATTCATTAAAAGACGAAACAGTGTAAGGAACTTCGTGTCATCACAGAAAATTAGCATGTTTTCCAATTCCTCTCTTTCACTGTCTCTTTCATTTATCATTCTGTCTCTTCGCCAGTCAGCTTCATTTCTTCAATCTTTCTTCCTGAATTGCTTCGTCTCAATGTACGCGGATACTTTCTTCTCATTTACTGTTCTTAAGCTGAATTATTTTCTGTTCCCTCTTCGTAATTCTTTCAACTCTTTTTGTTATTCTCTTTCTGTCAGTGGTGAGGTGCAAAGTGATGTCTGTCTGTCTTGTTTGTCTTTCTGTCTATCTGTCTGTCTAGCTTTCTGTCTGTCTGTCTGTCTGTGTCTGCTTGTCTTTCTGTCTCTATCTGTCTGTCAGTTTGTCTGTCTGTCTGCCTGTCTGTATTTGTGTATGTATCAACAAACTATTCAGCAAGCATTCTGTAGGCATCATAAGCTTCGTTACCTCCATGAGCGAACAACACTATCCATTCGCTAAAAAAAGAAAAAGAAAAGAAAAAAAAAGCACTAATAGCTTCATGAGTGTTATATAGCTACTGTCCCCGCGCCCCACACTACAGCACGCGCCGCTTCATGATGCACCTACAAAAGGGAATAGGTTTATATACTCTTTACATAAACCTTTTTTTCCTGGTTAAGTGTTTTCATGGGTTGTTGTAAAGTTGATATATTTTCATAGCTTATCATCATTAGCTCTTTCACTGCTGTACATTTTTTTTCTTTTTTCTCATTATTATATACAAATATTTTAGCTTTTTTTTTTTTGCACTATTAGCTGAGAGAAAACATCAACATCCTCTACGTGTTTTTTTTTTTTTTTTGTGTCCATGCTAAAGATCTTTTAATCATTAACTCTCTCTCTCTCTCTCTCTCTCTCTCTCTCTCTCTCTCTCTCTCTCTCTCTCTCTCTCTCTCTCTCTCTCTCTCTCTCTCTGCTGCATTTTTGTTACCCATTATTATTATCATCATCAAATTTTTAAACGCTAATTTTTGTGTACTATTGGCTTAGAGAAAGCAATTTTATCATCCTCGACTTTTTGTGTGTATTCATGGCAACGATCTTTCACCAGTGCTCTGAATGATAAAGAATGACTGCAACAGTGAAAAGGTTAACGCTATTTTTCTATCCTTTTTTTCAACTTTTATCTCTTCTATTTATATTTATACACTTGCTCGTGCATCACACTACACTTCTCTGAATCGGTCAGTGGGGAAAATAAGGGAGTAGAAAATACTCAGAAGGAAAAGGACAAACTGATGAAAAGGAGTAAGGAGGAGAAGGAGGAGGGGAAGGAAAACGGAACAACTAAATATTAAAGTAAAAAAAGAATGTATAAATGAGAAGAATACGAAGAAATATATTTTGTAAAAAATAAAGAATAAGACAAAGGAGAAAAATTTGCAGAAATAAACATCGCAAAAAATGGCCAAATTATGTATGAATTCCAAGCAACACACGGCGCAAGAAGGGAAAAATTTATGATTTCCGCGATTATGACGAAAAATTAGTTACAACACTCTACCGAGCCGAGAATGTAATGGCTGAGTAAGAACAAGTGCCCTGTACAAACGCTGTTCCATCTCCCTCAGCACACACACACACACACACACACACACACAGAGAGAGAGAGAGAGAGAGAGAGAGAGAGAGAGAGAGAGAGAGAGAGAGAGAGAGAGAGAGAGAGAGAGAGAGAGAGAGAGAGAGAGAGAGAGAGAGAGAGAGAGAGAGAGAGAGAGAGAGAGAGAGATACATAGATAGTTTATTGGCCAGAGCATATTTGTACGCTATAATTAATCCTTTTTATGTTGCAGTCGTCTTTTGTTAACACTGCAATCACTGTATTCAATTATTCTGATGGACATAACGAGATAAAGCATGTGAAGTTAATACAATCTTTGAGAGCTAAAGAAGTAATTTTTAAGAGACTATAGTGCAAAAAAAAGTATTTAAAAATTATATTAGATTTAGGGAAGGATTGTATGACAGTGAAAGGGTTAAACTAGAACCTTAAAAGTATATGTGACAATCCCAGTACCTATTATACACAAAAAAAGAAAACATATATCTGTAATCTTTATATCATAACATGTCTTCATATCAACACACAAATTAAACATTATGAATCTGATCCCTAAACAAAACAAAAAAGAGTCATACGTTCCTGAAATTTCACGAGTAATGATACAGGAAATACCATGAAAATTATAATTATTACCTGTAAACATCTCTCTATTACTAATGTTAAAAGTTTTCCTAATATTTTGCACCAGTGGGCATGACTTTACCACACGTTTCTCTGCACCAAGCCACACACACACACACACACACACACACACACACACACACAAAGGTACGTATACATGCTGCTCGTGGCTTAATCTAATACTACGGTTGTCTAAGAAATGTCATTTAAATGCAAATTCAAAATGGAGCGAATTTTCCAGTCAATGTCGTGAGCACTCAGAGGGGAGACGTGTTCCTCTCTGTAGCCTGTATGGGGGAAGAATGGGAAGAATAGAGAAGGGAGGAGGGCAAAATAAATATAGAATAGTAGAGGAGAAATGGGAAGGCTATTTTGGGATGGAAAAGAGAGGGCAGGGATGAATCGTAAAGGGAAGATAAATAGAAAGACTATATACTTTTATTGAGAGGGAATGAGGGAGAAAAAAAGGGTAAGAAAAGGGGAAAAGAAATTGAAGGGAAAACTTTGGGGGAAGGGAAACCGGTTATAGGGAAGTCGAGAGGAAGAGAACAAGAAAAGACTTATATTCTTATTCCTGAAAGGAAGGAGAAAGGGAAAAAAATGTAAAAGACGCGAATAGAAAAGAAAGAGAGAGATTTAGGAAAGAGAGAGAGAGAGAGAGAGAGAGAGAGAGAGAGAGAGAGAGAGAGAGAGAGAGAGAGAGAGAGAGAGAGAGAGAGAGAGAGAGAGAGAGAGAGAGAGAGAGAGGCAAGGAGTCGTGGGAGGGAGAGAGGGAAAAGAGGAAAGAAGTGTGATGGGAAAAATGATATTACAGAACACAGAAATACAAGGAAAAAAATGTAGAAGTAGAAGAGAAGAGAATAAAGGAAAAGAAGACTTGGGACATGGAAATGATGCAACAAAGATTGATGGAGGAAAGAAAATGAAAACGAAAAAAAAAGAGAAAAAAAAGAAAGATCAAGCGAGGTACAAAGTCTACACCCAGAAAATTTGAAGGAAGGAAAGAAGGGACATGGTAAAATACGAGAGAGAGAGAGAGAGAGAGAGAGAGAGAGAGAGAGAGAGAGAGAGAGAGAGAGAGAGAGAGAGAGAGAGAGAGAGAGAGAGAGAGAGAGAGAGAGAGAGAGAGAGAGAGAGAGAGAGAGAAAAAAAACAGGCAACTTTCTAACGATATACTTTGAAGACAGCCATGAAACAGGTTCCGTTCCCCGCCCGCCCTGCCCGCACCGCCCTCAGGAATGTGTCTTCGGGTTCTTCCTCCTGCAGCAAAAAGGAAGGAAAACGACAAGGACACGGAAAAGGAGGGATGGTTACGAAGAAGCAGAAAAAAAAAAAAGCGCAGTAGGACGAGAGGAGGAGGAGGAGGAGGAGGAGGAGGAAGAGGAGGACTTGGAAGCTGTGGTGATAGTAGAGAAACTGAAGGAGGAGGAAGAGAGAGAGAGAGAGAGAGAGAGAGAGAGAGAGAGAGAGAGAGAGAGAGAGAGAGAGAGAGAGAGAGAGAGAGAGAGAGAGAGAGAGAGAGAGAGAGAGAGAGAGAATCGTTTCTTTAGTTTATTTTTCTGAAGGAAGGAACTCCCCCCTTGTTCTTGTTCTTATTCTTCTTGTTCTTCTTGTTCTTGTTCTTCTTTTTCTCCTCTTTCTCTTCCTCCTCCTCCTTCTTCCCCCTGCTCCTCCTTCTCCTCTTAAACTCCTCTAGAGAATCGTTTTTCCTCCCCGTTCAAACCCTTGTTACCCGCTCGTCGGAGGCATGACGGGAGGAGATATCTGCCTTCTGTCATTTATCCTTACTCTCTTATAATCCTTTTACCCCTTTTTTATTATCCACCACCACTTCCTCCTTCGTTCCTTGTTGTTCCTGTGCCTTCTTTCCCTGTTTGATTTTATATATATATATATATTTTTTTTTTTTTTCATCCCCATGCTTCTCATCCTTATCCTCCACCTCGTCCTTCTCCTCCTCCTTCTCCTCCTCTTATCGCACGCTTGCAGGAGGAAAAATAGTAAACGACAAACAGTGAGGCGATGCTCCCCTGTTTACCTGAGCAAAGAACGTTTTATACCTTAGGTTCGGGTTCGGTTTTGGAATAGAAGTGCACGTCTCTCAGTGAACAGAAAAGGGGATTCAGAGCTTTACGAGATGAACACTTGAGACGCTGAGGATAAAGGGAGAGAAAAAAGAGAAAGCAAACACAGAGACTTACGTACATGTATCTTTTTTTTTTTTTTTTGTATTTTTTGCTAGACACTCTTTCGAAGTCAAGGGGAGTAAAGATGAAGGAGCAAAAAAAGGTGGAAAAAGAAGAGAAAAATGGAAGTATTTCGATTACACATCCATATTTTTCTTATTTTATTTATTTGGTGCACTTTCCATGTAAAAAAAAAAAAAGAAAGAATTGCGAAAGAGCAAAAAGATGAAAAAAAAGGAGGGAAAACGGGAGAAGCATATCGATTTTCAATGTATCATTCTCTCTCTTTTTTTTTTATTTATTTTTTTTTTTACCTGATGCACTTCCGAAGCCAAAGAAAAATATGTCGGAAAGAGCAAGGATAGGAAAAAGGAGGGGAAGTATTTCGAGCTGAATCCTCCATCTGGTTCAAAAGCCGCAATGGTCCGCCTCCGCTCCCGTCAGGCCGCCCATCCCTCACCGTCTCCCGACCACAAATTTTACGGTAAAGTGAAGCATCTCGCACCTCCTTCCTGTATCCCCATCATCCCCTTCCTCCTCCTACTCACCACTCCCTTCCTTTCATTCCTGGTGCCACACACGCCCTCTCCTGACATATAGTACTGTACATATATACATAATACATAAGGGTGCACACACACACGCACACACACACACACACACACACACACACACACACACACACACACACACACACACACACACACACACGTTCCAGACAAATAGAAACCTTAACTCGGTTCGTCGCGGCAGGAGCTACACGGCGCACTGCAGAGCCAAGTATCGCAAGACGAGGATGTCTGAGGCCAGGGACTTTGTTAGAGGTGCCGAGACGACCTCAAGTGCTCCACGCTGTGTGCTCGAGGAAGGTGCAGGGGAAAAAAAAAAGTCATGTTTGGTGAATCCCTGGAGGGCACACCACAGCAGCGGCAGCGGCAGAGAAGAGCAGCAGCAGTATTGGGGGAGACATAACGTTTACGCCACAGCAGGCACCACTGGAATTTGGGAAGGAGTTATGTATTGTAGGGTCATAGTAGTAGTAGTAGTAGTTGTAGTAGTAGTAGTAGTAGTAGTAGTAGAAGTAGTAGCAGTAGTAGTAGTAGTAGTAGTAGTAGTAGTAGTAGTAGTAGTAGTAGTAGTAGTAGTAGTAGTAGTAGTAGTAGTAGCAGCAGCAGGAGCAGCAACAGCAGCAGCAGCAGAAGCAGCAGCAGCAGCAGCAGAAGCAGCAGCAGCAGCAGCAGCAGCAGCAGCAGCAGCAGTATTATTACTATTATTATTATTATTATTATTAGAAGTAGTAGTAGTAGTAGTAGTAGTAGTAGTAGTAGTAGTAGTAGTAGTAGTAGTAGTAGTAGTAGTAGTAATAGTAGTAGTAGTAGTAGTAGTAGCACCACCATCACCACCACCACCGGTAGTAGTAGTGGTAATAGTATTAGCATCAACAGCAGCAGCAGTAGTAGTAGTAGTAGTAGTAGTAGTAGTAGTAGTAGTAGTAGTAGTAGTAGTAGTAGTAGTAGTAGTAGTAGTAGTAACATCATCAGTAGCAGCAGTAGCAGTAGCAGCAGCAGCAGCAGCACCACCACCACCACCACCACCACCACCACCACCACCAATAGTAATGGTACTGAAAGTAGCAGCATCAATATCGCCACAGGATATCTAGATCTACTCTTCTGAAACCGTGGGTCGATTAAGAATTGTCTGAGACGCGGCGTGAGTCAGCCTGAGGTCCACACACGCGAGGCGCTGCCATGCATTACCACGGAGTGGCAAGGAAAGGGAAATTAGTGAAGGGAACCATGACAAAAGAAGCCAAGTTTGTGGAGTACATTATAATGGAAACATGCTCGTCCAGAGATGTTAGTTTGTTATCTTACTTAGTTTTAAGCAGGTGTTTCATTCTGAGGATCTTCATGAGTAGACTATGTACGTAATAAGGTTCAGGAAAAAGAGGAAAAGTGAAGTATTTCAATTATACATGCAAAGAGCTTAAAAAAAAAAAAGCATGTAACTTACCTTGCGATATTCTGAACATGGTTACGGCAATAATCATAATGTAAGATGACATACCTAACAAAGCATAGATAAAAGAAGAGTTGTATAAGTATAAACACGAAAGCGAAAACGTTTCAGGTTGATGTTGCTTATTCTGCCGTGACCACGATGCTCACTCGCAAACTTAAAATTGTGATCCTAACCAAGCACTTTAATGCAACACCAGAGAAATTTAGGATTTTTTTTTCTCCCCCATATTTTTTTTTCTTTATTTACGTTTTTCTCTTTCATCTCCTACCACCACCGAACCTACGACCGGCCGCCAATCGACACACCTGTCCCGACACCTGCCCGTATCACCCTCCCTGTCCCTATCAATACCTGTCATTCACCACCACGTCCCTGTCACCGCACACTGTCACTACCCTTTGCCTCCCTCATGTCAACTAACTTGATGACTTGTTCCCATCATGTCCGTTCCTCTACTTCCCTCCCTCTCCCATTTTTATTATTTTCTTTTTCGTGTATCACTACTCGCTACCATCGTGCTTCCCTCTCCTAGCAGTCACTCTTTACTGAATGCCACACAATCACTGCCCATTCACCCTCGCCCTCCTCACGCCGGGGGTTGCGAGGGAGTTCACGCTCGTTTCCGTGATTCACGCGTCAACGTTCAAACACACACGTGAAATATTCGTCCTTCTTTCCTTCCTCCTGACCGTTCGATCCCCGTTGACTTCCGACTCTATCCGTATGCAGGTCAATAAATGTTCTAAAACTGCTCCTTATTCGTCTCTTACTCCTTCTCCTCCTCCTCCTCCTCCTCCTCCTCTACCTCCTCTTCCTCCCCGCTCTGCTATCAGGCGCATTATTGACACATACCTTTCGCCAGGAATGTACAAATAACATGCACAAGCGAGGGCACCAAGGCCATTGTGGATTCAGATGTATTGATGCGCACCATGCACTCTCTAAGGAGGAACTTCCTGCTTTCTGCCAATGGTTACGAGGGGGAGGAGGAGGAGGAGGAGGAGGAAGAGGAACAAAAGCAGTCTCCTGTCTGTAACAAGATATACTCGTATGTAACATCATCAGTTTAATGTAATTAATATTTCATATCACTCTAGAAAACGAGATAATTATACAACGCGGATCTGAGAGAGAGAGAGAGAGAGAGAGAGAGAGAGAGAGAGAGAGAGAGAGAGAGAGAGAGAGAGAGAGAGAGAGAGAGAGAGAGAGAGAGAGAGAGAAATGTTTTTATTTTGTATTTTGAGAAATTCTCTTGAGTAACTATTCGCAGCAACTCAATTCATCTCCCCTTCTCTAACATCCTGTATGGAGGTGGAAAAAATGTAAAGAAAAAGAAAAGGATAAAAACAGGTTACCTCTCTTCTTTCGTTCAATATTTACATGTAACAATCAACATTTCTGACTTTTTTACTCTCCTCGTGGATAAATATATATTACTCCCGCAAATATTAGTCTCTTTTTGATAAATATATATATATATATATATATATATATATATATATATATATATATATATATATATATATATATATATATATATATATATATATATACGAGTATATATATATATAATCCACTCTGTATTTCAGTACATAATATATTAATTAATTTATGGATACACTTAGCTCGCAATTAATTATCACCTGAGCTCATTAGCATTCCCATTACCAATCATGTATGGAAATTATTTATCTTTCATCAATAATTTTTCATTTTTTTCCCTCTTTTTAGTTATTCTTATTTCTTCGGTTTCCTCTTAAATTCTCTTGTATTCCAGCTCTCGTTCAATCCATTTTCCTTCCCATGTTAATCCATCGAACGCAACTCGCATTTCCGTTTTCTATGCTCTTCTATTTCACGTTTTTCTTTTACATGCTCCTCAGTTTTCCTTCCTCGCCCTCAACTCATGTGTCGCTCCCAGGTGTCTTTATTTTCAACTTTCCCTATCCCTAACTTCCTCTATTTGTCTCTCTCTCTCTCTCTCTCTCTCTCTCTCTCTCTCTCTCTCTCTCTCTCTCTCTCTCTCTCTCTCTCTCTCTCTGGCAGATTCAATTGCCACAATGCACTCTAGCGTGAAGTTAGTTTGCCAGTGACTGTTATATGTAGAAAGCCTCTTGTTTTTGTCATCCTAATTGAGATACGAGTGAAAAAAAGGGTAGGAAATAAAATACAAGGGGAAAATAGAAAAAAAAATACAGTAGATGAGTTTTGAATATGATTTTTAGTTGGTTTCAATTGGAGTGAAAGGGTGAAAATTTAATAGAAATTACAAAAAGGGTAATGAATAATAATCAAAGAAAGATCAAATAAATAAAATAAATAAATAAAAAGTACAAACAAAAAAAATATATAAACAAGAATGCAACAAATGACGAAAAATTAGGAAGAAAGAGGGAAAGAAACAGAAGCACTGGGATATGTACGAATGAGAAATAAAAAAAATAGAAGAGAAAACGAAAAATGAAAGAAAGATACAAAGACAAAGATAACTATGGCTGATAAATGCAAATAAAAACAACATAAAAGGAAAGAAAAATATAAAAGAGTTGGAAATAAAAATGGAAATAGGTATGAATGATGAATAACCAAAAGAACTTCGAAAAAAATAAATAATAAAGCAGAAGAAAGAGAAAAATAGCAAAAGGTATGAATGATAAATGCGCAAAAATACCATGAAAAGAAAACAGAAAAAAAATGAAGGGCAAGAAAAATGTGGAGAGGTATGAATGATAAATGAGCAAAAACACGACAAAAAAAAAAAACAGGAAGAAAAGAATAGGAGATAAAGGTAGGGAGGGATATGTATAAATGATAAACTAGTAAAAACACACACACACACACACAAAAAAAAACATATATATATATATATATATATATATATATATATATATATATATATATATATATATATATATATATATATATATATATATATATATATATATATATATATATATATATATATATATGTGAAAAAAAATTACGGTTAATTCTGAATGATACACGAACAAAACACTGCGAAAGAAAATGAAAAACGGAGTGAGAGAGAGAGAGAGAGAGAGAGAGAGAGAGAGAGAGAGAGAGAGAGAGAGAGAGAGAGAGAGAGAGAGAGAGAGAGAGAGACAAACAAAACCAAACAGGTGTAACTGGTAAGAGAACAAAAACAGAATGAATGAAAGAAGACAAAGCAAAAAAAAAGAAAAAAAGAAGAAAAAACTACAAACAAACAATAACTAAAACCTACTAAAACTAACTAAAGAAGACAGAGAAGAGAGAGAGAAAAAAAAAAGAGATTGGTATGAATGATAAATGTGAAAAAAAAATAACACCACGAAAGAGAAAACATAAAAACTCAATTTTCATACTCGAGAGAGAGAGAGAGAGAGAGAGAGAGAGAGAGAGAGAGAGAGAGAGAGAGAGAGAGAGAGAGAGAGAGAGAGAGAGAGAGAGAGAGAGAGAGAGAGAGAGAGAGAGAGAGAGAGAGAGAGAGAGAGAGAGAGAGAGAGAGAAGCGCGTTACGGTTTCCACACTTAAAGAAAACGTTAAAATTGCCACCTGCAGCTTTAGGAAGGAAACGTTTCAGCTTGCCGGAGTGTAGATCACTTTTTTTACTTCCTCCTTACTGGAAAAGCGACACCCAGATGGATTTTCTTTTGCGCGTACTCAAAGTGAAACACCTGCTTGTCTTTTCTACCCCAAGGTGCGTTGTGTTTGTACTTCAATTTCATGGTCAATTTACTTACACACACACACACACACACACACACACACACACACACACACACACACACACACACACACACACACACACACACACAGCAGGGAGCATGAACAACAGGAAGACGCGAATACGGAGGAAAAACACGCAAGGGGAACAATAAAAACATATGATCAAGAACAGGAAAGGAAAACGAGGAAATCAAGACAAGATAAATGATAATGAAACAAAAAGAAAAAAACGAAGCACTCATAACTAAAAGGATAACAAGAAGAATTAGAAGTGAAAGATTAACAGACAGGAAAAAATATAAACATACACACACAAAAGGAAAAAAATATGAAATTATGAAAAGAAATTAACTAAAGAACGAATTGCAGTAAAGAAGAGAGAGAGAGAGAGAGAGAGAGAGAGAGAGAGAGAGAGAGAGAGAGAGAGAGAGAGAGAGAGAGAGAGAGAGAGAGAGAGAGAGAGAGAAAGAAAGAGAGAGAGAGAATTATATATACCCACTAGTACTGAAAAAAATAAAGAAAAATAAACAGAAACATTGCTACTCCACTACGTAGTCACCGGGAATAAATATAAATAAAAAACACGGTTATTCTCGCAGTAGAAATTCATGTATTCATTCACTTTTACTGCCTTGGAACCCCTGGTATGTAAGCACCCTCCCTTTCCCCTCCCCTTCCCTCCCCTTACCTACACACACACACACACACACACACACACACACACACACACACACACACACACACACACACACACACACACACACACACACCTCTCCCTCAACACCAGTGCTCTCTTCCCCCTCCCCACACTTCCCCTTCTCCATACAACCACCACTCTACATAATCTTCCATTGTCTCCTCGTACACTTCTTTCCATTCCTCTGCCTTTCCACATTCAAGGACTTTCCACTTCCTTCCGTTCACTGTGCACATCTTAGCCCTTCTCATCCCCCCCACCACACACACACACACACACACACACACACACACACACACACACACTTCCACGCTCTTAAGATTCCCCACTCTGTTCCTTCCCACCCAAGCACTTCTCGTCTCTCTCACATCCCCAGCTCGACACGTCAGTCACCTCGTCCTCTCCAAACTCTCCCAGTCAGTCTCTCCTCCCTTCACACTCAATCCCCTCTACCTCTCCACACTGACCGCCCTGTTTCCTTCCTCCTCCACGCTTCCTGCCGCTTCCCCTTCCACATACCTACCTTCCCCCATCTACTCCACACACCTCCCGCCACTTTCCAACAACCCACCTTCCTCCCCTTGCACCGCAAAACACACCTGACCCCTTCCTTTATCCCCTCTCACACCTCCCTCCCTCTCTCCTTCTCTCCATACTTTTAACTAACAGGGGTGTCTCTCTTCCTCTCCCCAACAGGCACGGCGGAGGGAGAGGCGCGCCATCTGGCCACGCCCCTCACACCTTCCAGCGGAGCGCCTTCATCCCTTCCAGGCGCTAGCAATCCCGATGCTATGTATGTGGATGGGAAGCAGACAGGTGAGCTGATATGTAGATAAGTAAACAGATAGATATGTAGATAGATAGATTGATTAATAGATAGACAGACATGGAGGTAGATATATAAGTAGATAGATAGATAGGTAGTTTGACTGATTGATAGAAAAACAGGTTGATATACTGATTGACAAACTAATAGATAAATAGATAGACTGATTGATTGATTGATAGATACATAGGCAAACAGATTTAGATAGATAGACTGATAGATAAGTAGATACTGACTGATAGATAGATAGATAGATAGATAGATAGATAGTAGATGCTCAGATAAAAAGATACAATAAAATAAATAGATACAATTAGATAGATACAGAGATACATAGATAAAATTATATAGATACAAAGAGGTAGATAGATAAATACATAGATAGATAAAGAAGTAGACCGATAGAGAGTAGGTAAGCAAGTGTGTATGTAGGTAAGTAGGTAAGTAGATAAAGAGGTAGATAGATAGACAATTTATTAACAACACCAAAGTAAAGACACACATGCTTTCCAAGTTCCACAAAAAGTACACTCAACACAAAATGAATAATAATGTCAAAAGCTATGTTAATTCACGAAAGTGGTAAACCTATTCTGAATTACATGAACGAGTTGAATAATGGATATGAATCTTGCACATATTACCTAAAGAGGATTTTTAAATTCCTTAATGAAAAAAAAAGTTATCCTGCACATATTTTTTTTTTTACTCTAGTTCGGTGACTCAGTACTTATACATGCTTATACACGTGACTATGAACACTCAGCGATAATATACTGTTCTTATTTGGCCTTGGGAATCGCTCTCGGCTCTTCAGGAAAATGAGAAATTCATATATTTTCTGTTTTTGGGACGGTACTTAGCTAGAAATCATCACTACACATTTCGAAGTACTAGTGAGGTGGTTTTCTTTTGTGATAAAAAAAAAAGAGTTTGACATTTTTAATTTAATTATAAAAGTACTTCAAGGAAAATATGATACACACTCTGACGTATGATACTTTGATGTCTTTTCTTTCCTTAAGGATATAAAAAAAAAGAATATACATTTCTCATCGTAAAGTACGTAGAAAATAAACACAAAAATATGATAAACAGAACTAGGAATAATATTTTTGTTTAATTAAAGGATACACGCTACCTTCTCCCTGCTGACGAGCGAAAAACTGTCAGAAAGAAAGGAGAAGAAAAATAAATGAAAGACATGACAGTACGTAGTGTTATTACTTAGAGTGAAGGATGGGAAATGAAATGCAGAACTGTGAAGGTGAACAAATCTCTCTCTCTCTCTCTCTCTCTCTCTCTCTCTCTCTCTCTCTCTCTCTCTCTCTCTCTCTCTCTCTCTCTCTCTCTCTCTCTCTCTCTCTTTCAGATGACAAAATCACCACGACTGCCAAAGTCACATTAATAATTATTATATCGTGTGTGTGTGTGTGTGTGTGTGTGTGTGTGTGTGTGTGTGTGTGCTTATGTTTAATCCTCTTGTAGTGATTTTTATCTTCTCCTTTTACATTTAACGATTTAAACACATTTCCGTCTACTGAAACATGACTCTCTCTCTCTCTCTCTCTCTCTCTCTCTCTCTCTCTCTCTCTCTCTCTCTCTCTCTCTCTCTCTCTCTCTCTGCATGTGTACTCCAATATCATGCTGTTTAACTGGATTGGGAGGGAGAGGAGAGGAGAGAGAGAGAGAGAGAGAGAGAGAGAGAGAGAGAGAGAGAGAGAGAGAGAGAGAGAGAGAGAGAGAGAGAGAGAGAGAGAGAGAGAGAGAGAGAGAGAGGAAGGAATGAGAGAAGGGAGAATCTAATTGCCCCAATGAAATTCGAGGGAGTGAAGGTGTAAACAAAGACGGAGTTGTGATGTGTGTGTGTGTGTGTGTGTGTGTGTGTGTGTGTGTGTGTGTGTGTGTGTGTGTGTGTGTGTGTGTGTGTGTGTCGTTAGGTACGTAGGTATATACACGATGGTAGTGTGTACATAAGGGTGACAAATACAATACCTGGAACTGCTCGTGTGTGTGTGTGTGTGTGTGTGTGTGTGTGTGTGTGTGTGTGTGTGTGTGTGTGTGTGTGTGTACGTATAGACAAGTGACGATATATTATAATCATAATAAAAAAAAGACTCTAGAATCTAAACGAAACAATTTACAACCAGAGAGAGAGAGAGAGAGAGAGAGAGAGAGAGAGAGAGAGAGAGAGAGAGCAAGTACTTTTCTTTCACAACTTCACTTGCAGCTCGAGGGGAAGGATTCAGGGAAGCAGTAATTGTAACCTCAAAACCCCAACCAAGCAATTAAGACTCACAGGCAGAAAAGTGTCATTCATGGCCGAAAGGGAAAGAGCAGAAATCTAAGAAATGTATAATTAATTAAGACGGAATACAAATATACACTTGAGGTGGTGAAGCGAGAAGCAGCGGCAGGTAAAGATTAAATTTCAAGAATGTGGATGAAAACTCTGAAAATTATGATACTGGAAGAATGAAGGCTTAGTCAAATATAAATAGAAGTACATAAAGTTAAGAATATATGAAAAGAAAAAAAAATCACTAAATCAAATGACAATCCCACAAAAAGTATAGAAAATTTTTGATAGAATTAGAAAAATAAATAAATAAATCTAGGCAATAAATAAAATATTCGCAAGATCTACATTGGCAATTTTGATCAGGTAATGTAATTCCGGACGATAATGTCAATTGTTCGATAAGGTTTACTGCAACTTATTAAAATGCAAATCACTACTAGCGACGGAGGCAAATCATGGTAAACATAATATCCTTCACCAATAAATAATCTACAACAAATACCTTTCAGGATAATAAGACTTAATTACAACCCGAGGGACAAAGCAATATAAAAGTAGCAATAACAAAATGGCTTTCGCGAATACGAGTCCTAAAAAAAAGACCAACTCTAATTAATTAAATAAGCACGAGAAAATTAAAGAGGAATGTGCAAGGAAAGAAAATAAACTTTGTCCTCCCCGGCGTGATGAGAGAGAGAGAGAGAGAGAGAGAGAGAGAGAGAGAGAGAGAGAGAGAGAGAGAGAGAGAGAGAGAGAGAGAGAGAGAGAGAGAGAAAGTGAGGGGAACGGACGAGAGGGAGGAAGCGTGGGTAATGGGAACGAGACTGAAAGGGGAGAGAGAGAGAGAGAGAGAGAGAGAGAGAGAGAGAGAGAGAGAGAGAGAGAGAGAGAGAGAGAGAGAGAGAGAGAGAGAGAGAGAGAGAGAGAGGAAAGAGCAGTGAAGCAGAGAAACAGAATCGCGAGGGAAACACGCAGAGAGGAAAAGAGAGAGGGAGGGAAAGAGGTGTGAGCGGAACGCGGCGCACCAACACTGCTCGTCACTCCCCTGGGCCGTATACCGCAGGAATGTAGTGGCTGCGGACATCGGGACATCGGTGCAGGGAAAGGAGACATAAGGGCGCCGCTCCACGTGTCTGTCTATTGGCCCTGCAGCGGAGGACAAATCAGAGGGAGACGAACGTAACAGCACGATTTATTTCGACAGTCTTGTTTAGATGAAGATCCTGCCGGCAAAAAAGTCACGCATCCATCTTGTATCGAGTGTGCCAAGGCCCGTATTCAGAAACGCTTTGCTTTCTCACCACAGCTATTTTGGAAGGCTACAAAGATGATTGGCAGTGTTCTCAAGGGTGTTTGTCGTTTTGATAATATAGAAAATTTGCTAGTCTTTCGATAGATAAATATGTATCAGTTTTGTATCTAGCTTACCGAGGCCCTTGTTCAGAAACGCCTTGCTCTTCCACTATTACCATTTTCAAAAGTCACAGAGTTCATCAGCAGGGTTCTCAAAAGTGTTTCTCCTGTTTATAATGCAGAAACTTGTTAATCACTCCATAGAACAAAAAAAAAAAAAATCCTTACAATTCCGTGTAACTTCAACTAGGACCTCTTGAATGTAGTGGAGATGGGGGGCGAAAGTGTTTCAGAAAATGGCCCTTGTTGCGTCAGTGTGAGAGGGGGAAGTGTTAAGCGTGGTGGGAGGAAGAAAACGGAGATGTGAACGGGACATTGGGTAATAAGTAACCAGCTGGAGACAGTGAGAAGAACGGATAGGAAGGAAAAGCTTTAAGATGACAGACAGGGAAAAGGAGACGGGAACGAGATAAACAATAAAATGAAAACCAGAAAAGAGGAAAAATAAATCCAATGAAACAGTGAAAAGAAGCAGATTATGAGGAAAAAGACACGGGATGATTAAAAACCGGGATTCACTGACAGAGAGGGAGAAGGCAAAAAGTAATCAGGTAAAAAGAATGGAGTGATATGTAAAGGGACAATGATGAAAGACAGGAAGATGACAAAGGGGAAAAAGAACGATAAGATGAAAAGAAAATATATAATAAATACAAGGACGTGTGATGATAAATAAGGTGTGCAGAGGAGAAAGAAGAGAAACGATAACATGAAAAGAAATATTCGACAGGTACAAGAGATGATAAACAGGAAGAGACGATGGTGGGAAGATGAAAAAAAAAAATGGGAGGAGAAGGAAGGAAGGAAAGGAAGGCATTAGAGATGAAAACTAAAAATGGGCCACAGAGAATGAATAAAAAGAAAAAAATGGAACGGATGATGATAAAAACATAACAGCAGAGAGGAGAAAAAACAAGAAAAGAAAAAAATGATAAAAAGATAATGAATGCGTGGGAAGTAAGAGGTGATAAAGGAGAACATTTGAGAAGGAAAGAGGGAGAAGCAGAGTAAAAAAAAATAAAAAGGACAGAGTGAACGAGAGAAAGCAAAGTAATGGAGAAATAGGAGTGTACTCGTACAGAGTGGTGGAGAGGGATGGTGATAAAAGTGAAATGGGGACGGGGAAGGAAATACTAAAGGGAGAGTAAGAATAGAACAGGATAAGAGGGGAGAGCAACGGGGAATGAGATAAGGGAGAGGAATAATAGGGGAGGAAAAGAGGGGAGACACATAAGGAAAAGAAAAAAAGAAGAGGAGAAAATAAAGAAGGAGGTGGAATAGGGTGACAAACTACGAGATGGGGAAGGATTAAAACAAAAGCCAGTCAAAGGCGAAGACATGACAATAAACAACAAAAGCACCTCCCTTACTGACAAGGGATATTTTCGTACTAACTTCACTCCAGCACCTCCATTGTTACCACTTCAAAACACCCCCTTTCATCTTGTTTACTCTCAATACCAACCAAAAATGGAGACAAAACGAGAGAAAATCATTAACCAGAAGTTTAATATATTCTAGACACGCGTACAATAGCTAATGAGAGAAAGGACAAGAGGATAAGGAAGGTAGGAAGGACGACAAGAAAGAACGGAGGAGTTTTTTTCTTTTCTAAAGTCATTATACATCGCGCAGGAGCAAAATTAATCCTACAATCAGCTCCTGAAAAATAAATATCAATGCAAGATCACATGCGTACCTTAATCTGACGTATATTTTGAAGTGTAGTGTGTGTGTGTGCGCGCGGATAAGGTGGAATCCAATCAAATACATTATTACCTACGTGGTATTATCAACATGCTAATCAGATTGAATTACCTATCCCTGTACACCACCACCACCTCCCCGGCCATCTCTCTCTCTCTCTCTCTCTCTCTCTCTCTCTCTCTCTCTCTCTCTCTCTCTCTCTCTCTCTCTCTCTCTCTCTCTCATTAATGAACATGGCAGTTTTCTACTCTATCGATAGACAGGAAAAATCAATTAGAATCATCGCCGGAAGGTGTGTGTGTGTGTGTGTGTGTGTGTGTGTGTGTGTGTGTGTGTGTGTGTGTGTGTGTGTGTGTGTGTGTGTGTGTGTGTGTGTGTGTGTGTGTGTGTGTGTGTGTGTGTGTGTGTGTGTGTGTGTGTGTGTGTGTGTGTGTGTGTGTGTGTGTGTGTTATGACGCTAAGCAACAAAACACTGTAGACACAAAACACGTATAGTTCAGCGTTGCTTAATTAGGAAGTGAAATATGTTATGTGTGGGAAGTAAGAAAAGTAAGACTAAAAAAAAAAAGTCAAGTCTGGTTCTATTTTAGCATGCAGGTGTTGTCATTTAACTTTAATATTATAATCCTGCTTAACTTGGAATCTGGTGTAAAAACATAAGCTTGATATAATACAAAGCCTCTTTACTCCGGTTTTAAAAACTAAATTTAAAACAACGCAGGAAAAAATAACGATGCAAAAAAAAAAATAAAAAATCGTGCATTAACAAAGGAAATACTATTCCCTCCATTTGTGTTTTCTTCAATTTGTGTGTTGGTCTGAGTTTTTGTTTACACGTCCATGGATAGAAAGTGTGTGTGTGTGTGTGTGTGTGTGTGTGTGTGTGTGTGTGTGTGTGTGTGTGTGTGTGTGTGTGTGTGTGTGTGTGTGTGTGTGTGTGTGTGTGTGTGTGTGTGTGTGTGTGTGTGTGTGTGTGTGTGTGTGTGTGTGTGTGTGTGTGTGTGTGTGTGTGTGTGTGTGTCAAACGCAAGAGTGCCGAAAGTTTATTTATCCTTCTATCTATTTATCGTCATAATTTTTTCCTGGTTTCAAGGGGACGAGTGAAAGGTGAGGAAAGAGATAACAAATAAGGAAATAGGAGGAGTAGGAGGAAAAGGATAGGAAATAAAATGTCTGGAGTAGGAGGTTCACAAAGAGCCTCCACGTACTCCAAGGCACCCGTGGCAAAACAGCAATTTTTGGTGCAGCTCACTCCCCACTAACGGCCACATCGCAACACTTGGAATGGACTCTCTCGGATGCAAGTACTTGAACAGCTGAAGCTCCAAAATATAAATGTTACCTATACTAACTCAAAATGTGATCGAAAATGAAAGATATATGAAATTAAACGCAGACGATTCAAAATAACAAATAGAAGCGATTTGTCGTATTTTAAACGTCGATGACATTTGAAGAATAACGTATAGACATATTATTCTAGTAGTACAATAATCAGGAGCTCGGACGATGCTCTTCATCCGACACGTGATGAGTTTTTGCTAATGATAATTTCTGGTGCATGAAAAAGTTTTCCTTCCAAGTGAACAATGACTTTAGAAGACTGATAAAGTAGGATAACTATACTTAACGTAATACAATTTATTCTAGGACTGCAGTTCTTCTTGATAGCGTAGGGAAGGTAAGGGGGAGAGCAATATTAGCAGGATGGGAAGGGAACGGGAGAGAGTCATAGAGAAAGAAAGGAAGAGAACAATATTGGTAGGATGGGAAAGGAACAGAGGGGAGAGGAATAATTATGAAAAGAGAAGGGAGAGACGAAAAGAGGCAAGGAAACATTGCTACGTTATTGTTAGAAAAATACTGACTGTGCTGCAGAAATGGATAAGAATCACTGTCTTTATGTGTATATAATAAGGAACTGGCAAAAAAAGGAAAACAGTAAACAGGTGTAAATATTTTTTCCCCTCGTCCCTCGTTTACAACAAACTGACGCAACACAAAACACAGATCATTAAACCTCTTAATTAAAAAAACAGAGTAAAACTAACTGAATGCTTTTTCTGTTCCTTCCAGGCCATCAAATCTCAACGCTGCCGTACCTGAGGCCTCCGTACACACCACTCCCTCACCAGTGGGACAGCGAGTCCTACAACCCCCGCCACCGCGTCCCCCAGCAGCAGTCCTCCCACCACCACAACCACCACCACCTCTTCACCCATCACAACCACCACCTCCACCGTTGGGAAATAGAGGGCGGAGGGCTGGGGGGCGAGGAAGAGGAAGAGGAGGACGCGGAAAGAATAGAAAATGGGAAGAATGTAAATGGAGAAGGGATCTCCAACCGCTTCTCCGTATCCTCCTCACATCACCATCACAAACACCACCGCCAGAGGCAGACACCGCAGTCCTCCATGAGGCGGAGATCAAGCACTTCCGCGGCGCGAGGCGAGGAGGGAGGATATGCATTTAGGGTGGACGAGAAGAGCGGGGTGCGGCGGGTGATAGCGGTGCGGGAGGTGGCGGGGCGCGGCAGCAGAGCGGCTGGTGACGGCCCAAATGGTATAGCCCGTCTGCTGGACCTCCCTCAGGACGACTCCACGGTCGGGCCTCCCCCAGGGCCGAGTTTCGACCGTAATTTACCGCGCAACATCACCATGCAGACGGGACAGACGGCGGTGCTCTCCTGTCGGGTGTTCAACGTCAACGATAAATCGGTAAGTTGAGGACGAATACACTCCATCTTCCTTAGTTTTGGCAGCTAGTGACTAAGGGGAAGGGAGGCGACGTATCAGGGGACTCCAGAACGCAGTGAACTCAAATGACTCTACTCCCGCTACGAGGATTAGACTTGCATAAGCGAGGGAACAAACACAACTTTTATCATGGAAGGAGGTTAAGCCAGCGGGAGTCGGGTATGGATACGCGTCAGGCAGGGACCTCCACCAGAATTGGACACGGCGCTGAATTCACCTGACGCATCGATTATTCTGCCCCGCCACCTTGGGACACGGAGCCCGGCGCGGAAGGCCCATATTCCGGCCTGCCTGCCGCGGAGACCACCCTTCCCTGCCTCTTCGACGCGGGCTGGCCTTTCCATTAGCAGTCTATCATGCCGCAGCCAGGCAGAGATGAACACGCTCCCGGAATTATACGAATCCAACCTTAATAGGAACCGCTGACTTTGTATACCGAAACAAAATATGTAGGCAAAGAAGACGACACAGTTTTAATCGGCCAAACGATGTCAAGAACGACCCTACGCTATTAATTTTTTATTTTTTTTATTTTAAGAGCCAAAAGAGACGTGTAACCTTTCCTGCCATGACGATCAGAGCTGCGTTGATTATCTCTTAAGAAAAATGGGAATTACTATGCGGAAAGCAGAGGAAAGACCACACACACAAACACACACACACACACACACACACACACACACACACACACACACACACACACACACACACACACACTATACACACAAATACACGGCGTTCGTATGATAGAGGAGGTCAGCAACTCCACCCAGTTTGTTTACTCGGAAAGAGGCAGAGTTGTTCGTGTTTGTACGAGCCGGAAAACAAAAAAAAATAGTCAAATAAAAATAACATGCACGGAAAAATATATATATCCCAATTTCCATAATTAGACTAAAAAAAATAAAACAAATATAATATTTTAAATTTTATGATGAGAATACGAATAACAAAACTACAAACACATACAACTATTTTTTTAAACAGAATCTGCCTTTTCTCTCTCTTTTATTTAACAAGTAAACGATACTCCCCGAGGACTATAGTAGAAAAAAAAACGAGAAAAAATAGGAACGCGGCTCAATTTCCTTAAACAAGAAGAAAAGGAAAAAGTTATCTAAAACGTGTAAGGTGAACGTTGGATGCACCCGAGGCGGTCTAGTACTCAGAAGAAATTATCCCTAATCTTGAAAACGCTGCTCTTAATCCTATACGTTAGTTCAGTCTTAAACATTACTCTCAGTGTTTTACGTAACTCTTAACCTTTAAAAACATTACTCCTAATCTTAAGTATTACCCTTAATCTTAAACATTATTCTTTGTCTTAAAAGTTATTCGTAGTCTTAAACACTACTCTTAATATCACACGTAATGCGCTCCTCTTCAACAAATTCCCAAAATGAAGGAGTGAGGGTTACAAGTCCGTGGCACTCACCTGTGGTACGCCTCTCCTTGACATCCTTAACGTGACGAGGCTATGGAATAACGAGATTTAATTTTCACCCTGCAATTGGGACCCACGAGTGAAGATTATAGTCACTGGACCTTAGCTGTGTTACTCAACCGGTTCTTTAATGCTAAGTGGCTATACTGTCACTGCTTCTTCTTTCACTGTTGGACAATTTTTCACATAATCACCTAACACTTTTATTTACTTATTTATTTTTCTGCATTAGTTCTTTAATCAAATACTTAAGTAGGTTAGAGAAGGAAAAGGTAACCCTATTAAGCACTTTCTCTCTCTCTCTCTCTCTCTCTCTCTCTCTCTCTCTCTCTCTCTCTCTCTCTCTCTCTCTCTCTCTCTCTCTCTCTCTCTCTCTCTCTCTCTCTTCCTGTTGATGTAGACCATTTTTCACTGCTCAGAACCTAAACACAGGACGATCATAGCAGTGAAAATGTTAAGGCGCAAACATCCAAATCAGATCAGGCAGTGTCGGCTTAGTGTTCCCTGCTCCAGCCCTGACAGGAAGTGATGCCGTGTCAAAATATGTTGGCACGTGGATGTTCCAACCGCAACACCAGCAATTCAGCAAGCACATCCACACATACTATTTTGTCAATAAAGCAATTCAGTAATGGTACTGTACTGAGAATAAGCACATATTACACTCTAAGAAAATGCAATACTCACAAATCAATGCGGTAATAACAATAACGAGGAAAAAAACATACAGAGAAAAAACAAAAGGATAACAAAGGCAAAAAAAAAAAAATAATAATAAACTGCAACACTCACCAATGCTTGGGACGAACGCACACTGAAAAAGAAAAGAAACGTGTAATTGATAGAAAATAATCAAATAAACAGGAAGCGCAGTAAATCAAACCTCCCATCTGATAAAATCACCACCACTACCACTACCACTAAGACCACCACCACCACCACCACCACCACCACCAAGGCCACCATAACAGCAGCTCTCTTTGAGGAATTTCCCCGAACTACCTTCAGACGACCATTTCTGGTGGAGTATGGCTTCGGTCAAACGAGAAGGAGGAGGAGGAGGAGGAGGAGGAGGAGGAGGAGGAGGAGGAAGAGGAGAGCGAGAGCAAAAGCAGAACTAAGAGAAAGAAGAGAAAAAGAGGCGTTGTTGGAGAAAGGAGGAGGGAGAAAATTACAAAATAAGGATGTGGAAGGTTTCCTACAAACACACCCCGATAACTATATCCTTTATAAGAAGAAGGAGGAGGAGGAGGAGGAGGAGGAGGAGGAGGAGGAGGAGGAGGAGGAGGAGGAGGAGGAGGAGGAGGAGGAGGAGCAGAACGTCGACAAAGCAATGCATGAGAATGAAGGTGAGGAGGAGGAGGAGAAGGATTAAGTTGGCCAGGAGTAGAAGGGCACGTGGAGAAGGAGGAGTACGAAGAAGGAAAAGGAGGAGGAGAAGGCAAGAAGAAGAAGAAGAAGAAGAAGAAGAAGAAGAAGAAGAAGAAGAAGATGGTGGTGATGATGATGATGATGATGATGGTGCGGTAACTGAATCCAGCGAGTTGTAAACATATCAACGACAAAACCTTAGCCACTTCCACTGCGTCTAACAACAAAATAGTGTGCATGCCAGTGACCTCCGTCCACTCGGCAATGAGATCTGCTCGTCGCGTCAGTCCTGGTCTCTGCCACCCCAGTCACGTGACGGTGACGCGCGGATGCAACCACTTCAAGACTTCCAATTTGTTACTCAGCATTCGTGCATTTAAATAACAGGCATTGATATCATTCAATTACGAGGTCGCCTTGGAGCTGTTGATGTCGTCCCCTACTATTTTCTTGCTTTCATTTTGTCCTTTAGGTCGCCCATGACTCTACAAAATTATCTTAAGACACACGTAATTCAACTTGATTCAGATGTAACCCGTTGACTTGATAGATAACGACTTAGGAGGAGGAGGAGGAGGAGAAGTCGACGCTCTTGTTGGAAAAGGAGCAAGAGAAGGAGCATGAGAAAGAGGAGGAGTAGAACAAGGAGAACGCGAGTAAGTAGAAGCTCCACTATGCACATTCCCTCCCTCCCCTTTGTCCAGCTTCAATATATAAGCACAAAACTCATGGCTAAAACTCCCCGAAAGGTAAAGTTTTCAGTGAATTGTCTTGCTTCTTAGGGAATCAGCTACTTGGGCCTCTCTCGCATTCCTGTGCATTGTTAGCTTGTTTGTCTGTCCGTCTCTCTGTTTGTGTGCGTGTTTGCTCACCTCTCTGTTTCTAAGGGGCATGTAGTATATGACCTGTACCTGTATCTATTTGTCTTCCCTTTGTGTTATTCCCTCCCTTTCTACCTGGTCTGTTGGCTAATCCGTTTGTTTTCTATTTTTTTGCTCTCTCTCTCTCTCTCTCTCTCTCTCTCTCTCTCTCTCTCTCTCTCTCTCTCTCTCTCTCTCTCTCTCTCTCTCTCTCTCTCGTCAGTTGTAGGTCGTGTCTTGGTATGAAATGTATCGAAGATTTTTTTTCTCTCTCTTTTTAAGTTCTTAGTTCATTTAAAACATTTCAGCATTTATTGTTTCCGTTATGTGTCTCTTTTCCTCACTTTCTTGGTTTTCATTTATTTTATTGTATTCTTTATTTATTCATTTATTTATTTTTTTATTTTTTTGTAATTTTAGCACTGTTTTGTCAGCATATTACTTGCTTTACCCCTCCATCTTGAAATCGTCGTTCTTTTTTCCTACTTTTCTGAATCTTTCTCCCATATTACATTAATTTTTCAAACATTATTCTTTGTATATTATTCTTTGCATGGGCTTTTTCTGTCTCACTGTCTTCTTCAAACCATCTATTTTCTTCATGATAGGTATTTGATCATTCAGTTATTTCTTAGTGTTATTCTTTGTGTTTCTCTTCGTTTTATCTTCCTATGTTTGAGTAATTTTGTTTTTCTCCTTTCCTGCTATTTCTTATAAATTCAATACACACGTCGCTCAATTATTCCAGTCTTTAAATTGTTCGTATTCCCTGTTTACCTCCCACAGTGAATGGTAATAAATGTCTGTCAATCTCAATACAAATGCCTCAATATCTCCTGCGTCTATTCTCCAATAGCCCTGTGTGTTCCTGTTATGTCTGCTTCAAAGTGTTCTCTTCCTGGTGCTCTTGCGTCACTGCATCGAGAGAACTTCCTTTACCGATTTATACGTTTCAAGCTTTTCTTTTTTTCCTTGTAACCTTTGTAATTGTGTTTCTCTTTTCTGTATTTGTCTACATGTCAATCTCTATGTGTACATTTTCTGTCAGTTATTTTTCTTTATGCTCAACTTAATCTATATATTCTATCAGTCCTCTGTCGGTCTTGACTTTAGTTTGGCTGTCTGTTTATATGTCTATTTGTCTAATATTCCTGCATTTCTCATTTTTTTTGTCTGTCACTGTCTGTCTGTCTGTCTGTGTGTCTATTCGTCTGGTTATGTCTGTCTGTCTGTCTGTTTTGTTCCTCTCTCTGCTTAATTGTTTGTCAGTCAGTCTTTCTCCCGGTGTCTATCCCTGTTTGTTTACCTATCTATTTCTCATTTGTTAGTTAAGTCAGTTAATCTCTCTCTCTCTCTCTCTCTCTCTCTCTCTCTCTCTCTCTCTCTCTCTCTCTCTCTCTCTCTCTCTCTCTCTCTCTCTCTCTCTCTCTCTCTCTCTCTCTCTCTCTCTCTCGACCTAAAGCTGCATTGGGACAACCTGCAACTTTCGCGTGTCCCAAAAAGACTTAAATCTCTCTTCATTTCTTTCCCTTTTCGTTCTTGGAATTTTCACGAGATAGTCTACTTTCTCCACTGCCACTTTAACTTTTCTTGTGTTTTTCCTTTCACTTTCCCTATTTTCTTTGTATTTTTTTATTTATTTTTTTGCTTACCTCATTTTGATATATATATATATATATATATATATATATATATATATATATATATATATATATATATATATATATATATATATATATATATATATATATATATATATATCTTTGATTACCGGTGTTTTTATTTTCTTCGTTATTTTTTTCTTTGAAGTTATTATTTTTTTCCGTTTACTTCTGTCCAGTGTGATAGAAGTGTTGCTTTTACTTGTTTCTTTTTATATGTTTTAGTCTTCTTTTCAGTGCATCTATGAATTCACCTTTTTTAATTATTTATTTTCATGTATTTTTACCTTCCTTTCATTTTTTTTTTCAACATGTTCTCTTCTTTTCACTTCCTGCTTTCATGACTCCTCCAATTTCTTTACAACAGAATACTATATTTTTGTCACTTTACTCAATATTCTTCATTTACTTTTCTTTCCTTATCTTTCTGCACGTCATTCTTTCATTTCATTTCATCTAATCAGTTTTTTTTTTTTCCTGACCTCTTATTTCATTATCATAATCTCCCCCTCCTCCTCTGGTCTTCGTCTTCTTGTTTCTTAATGAAGTATCTTATTTCCTCACTTTCACCAGAATATTCTCAAATTAATATACTCCCAGCTGAATCCATTACATAATCTCTCTCTCTCTCTCTCTCTCTCTCTCTCTCTCTCTCTCTCTCTCTCTCTCTCTCTCTCTCTCTCTCTCTCTCTCTCAATACCGTTTAACTACAAAGAGAAGCAACAGCACCAATCTCCTACACAGAAAAAAACGAGTTTAAGAACAAAACAATTCAAGCAAAAAGAAAAGAAAATACAACACTTTTATACCTCTCATGCATTTTCCTTCCCTCCCTCAACACCTTAAGGGCTTGTGGGAGACGCTCAGAAATGGAGGAGGAGAGAAAGAAGGCAAAAAAGAGGAGGCCACGAATACGGAGAATCACACGGGAGCAGATACACCAGTTGCCCATTATCGTATTCCCCATTTTCTGTTGGCTATAAATCGAACTCTGGGACAATGCAGGCAGGCGGCGATGCAAGGGAGGAGGAAACTAAACTAAAAACTAGGGATAGAAAACGAAGTCACGGATATTGCTGTGTACTGTACTGTAGAGGTTTTATTCTCGTTTCTCTTCTGGCGGGTGTTTCTCCTCGCGCCGCCTATGCCAAGGGTGGGAAAGTAACAAAACAGGAAATTAAACAAGAAAGCAAGGAAGGGAAGCCGTAACAAAAGTGGGATGGACGAGTATTCTTACAATGAAAGGAAAAAATTTGTACGGGAAATATAAGAAAGTAAAGAATAAAAAAAGTTAGGGAGAACGGTAAAGTAATTGAAATAGAGTAGGATGGAGGATCTGATCAGAAAAAAAGTAAAGGGGAAATAAACAAATAAGGAAAACTGTAACAAAGATGTGATGGAAGCTCAAGATTCTAAAAAAAAAAGTTATCAAAAAAAAAAGGAAACAAAGAAGCTAATTAGGGAAAACATTAATAGGGATGAAACAGACTAATGTAATTAAACGAAGCATCTAACTGGAAAGGAAAAAAATAAAATCACAGGTATAGAAAAAGATAAGCCGGAACACCTGAGTAAAATGTGAGGCTGGAGATATCAACCTTATCTATTGTATTGTAATTAAGAAAGATTTACATAGAATGAATGACACTGGAGGCGGTATTTAACAACATTATCGTACTTACTAACTATATATCCAAAGCATTAATTTACCTCTTTCACAGGTCACGTACTGCCCAGTCAGACAATTGCTTTGAAACTTTATCACGTACTACTGTAACTACCTGCAGTTTAGTATTTTTCTCAGCAACGTGGAGAGACAAGTAGGTGTGGCAGTGTTAGTAAAGTTATAACACACACACACACACACACACACACACACACACACACACACACACACACACACACACACACACACACACACACACACACACACACACACACAGGGATGAAGGCACACGAGAGTAGCTCAGGCCCTGTGTACTGAAATTATGTAAACAAACTAGCTAAACTAAGTAAATACACAGACAGCATCGCACGACACAACACCACGCCCTACGCACCCAAACCCACGCTCCCTCACCACCTCAATTACTCTTACAACAACACCCCATATCACCCCAGTTATCCCACCCCATCCGCACCACCTCAGTCACCCCCATCTCATCCTACATCACCCCAATTATCGCTAGCACAACACCTCACCCTAATTATCCCCTACAACATCACCCAACAACCCTCCAAGTACCCTTACCACAACACCCCACCTCACCTCATCACCCCACTACCCCAAATTCTCCCCATTTCGCACCAACACCAACACCTGACAACACCACAATTATTCCCTTCCGCAACACCCACAACCACAAAATCACCCTAAATAACCCCCTACAACACCCTACAGACATTCCACAGCCACACTCCAGTCACTCCCTTCATCACCTTCCTCACCCACCACCTCACTCTCTTTCTCTCCCCCACCTCAGGTGTCGTGGATCAGGCAGGACAACCTTCACATCCTGACGGTGGACAAGTACAAGTACAGCACGGACCAGCGGGTATCCGTGGTGTTCAACGAGCCCAACCTGGAGTGGGTGCTGAGGATCAAGAGTGTTACGCCGGCAGACGCGGGGACGTATGAGTGTCAGGTGTCCACCAAGCCGATCCTGAGCTTCGTCGTCAACATGAAGGTCGTGGGTGAGTGTCCAGTGTCCAGCGGGAATAGGGAGTGAGGGATGGGGAGAAAGACGATAAGGAAATAAAGAGAGAAGGGAAGAGTGAAGGAAGGAAGAACACAAGAGGGAAGAGGAGAAAAGGAAGAAAGGTTCTACAAGAGATGGGAGAAAAAAAGGAAGTGAAGGAATGAGTGAGCCCAGCGGAAATAAGGAGTGAGGGATGGGGGGAAAGACGAGAAGGAAAAAATGAAGAGAAGAAGGAAAGAAGGCAAGTAGGGAAGAAGAGAAAACGGAAAACAATTCTGACAGAAAGAAAAGGAAGGAAAAAAGGAAGAAAGTGAAGGAATGGAAGGGTGTTCAGCGTGAAGGGGCAGTGAGAAAGACGGAAGCAGAAGACAAATTCAAATTCAGATTAATTTATTTTTCTGCTGTATCATGAGAACATCGCAAAAAAAAAATGAAATTGCAAAAATAAATAACTTACAAAAGAAATATGTTGGAATGGAAGAAGTGGTAGAGGTGAGGAGAGAGAGAGAGAGAGAGAGAGAGAGAGAGAGAGAGAGAGAGAGAGAGAGAGAGAGAGAGAGAGAGAGAGAGAGAGAGAGAGAGAGAGAGAGAGAGAGAGAGAGAGAGAGAGAGAGAGAGAGAGAGAGAGAGAGAGAGAGAGAGAGAGAGAGAGAGAGAGAGAGAGAGAAAGAGAGAGGGAGAGAGAGAGAGAGAAAGAAAAGGGAAGAAAATACGAAAGGTAGGGAAAGGTAAAAATGGGCAAGAGAAGGGAGAGGAAGAGAGGGAAAGAAGAAAGAGGAGGAAAGAGAAAAGAACGAACGAAAAAAAAGGAGATAAGGAGGAAAGAAGATTGGAAGGAAGGAAAGGGATGGAAGAAAGGGAAAATAAGTGAAGAAAAAACAACAATCAGAAGGAGAGAGAGAGAGAGAGAGAGAGAGAGAGAGAGAGAGAGAGAGAGAGAGAGAGAGAGAGAGAGAGAGAGAGGAGAGGAGAGGAGAGGAGAGGAGAGGAGAGGAGAGGAGAGGAGAGGAGAGGAGAGGAGGAGGAGAAGAAGGGAAGACGGGAAAAAATAAGAAGAGAAGAGGAAGAAAAGTTTTCTATGGAAAGGAAAAGAAACGAAAAGAAAGAAGGAAAATGGAAGAAAATAAAGAGATTAATTTATTCGAAGGAGGAAAAGAAAAGGAGAGAGGGGAAGGAGAGGAGAGGGAAAAAGGGACGAAACAAAAGAAGGATAAGAAGAGGATGTTCTATTGACAGAAAGAGGAACCAAGAGAAAGAAGTAAAAGGAAGTAAGTTAAGGAATGAAAACATATGAAAGAAAAGAAAAAAATAGAGAGCAAGGAGGGAGGAGTGAGGGAAAAACTAAGGGGAAGAGGAAAGAAATAAAGAAGGGAAAAGAAGAAAGGGGAAAAAATCTATAGATAGGAAGAAGAATGAAGAGAAAGAAGGAAACAAGAGAAAGTGAAACAATAAAACCATATATGGTAAAAAACGAAAGGAGAATGAAAAGAGTGAGGAGGAGGGAATAGAGAGCAAAAAGTCAAAAAAAAAAATGCGAAAGGAAACAGGGAAAAGAAGGAAATTTCTTTTGAAGGGATGAAGAGGAACGAAGAAAAGAAAGAAAAAAGTGAAGGAATGAAAAGCTTTGAAGAAAGAAAAGGAAGGAGGATCGAAAAAAGGGAAGAAGAGGAGAGAAAACATAAAAGGAATATTTATGGAGAGAAAGAGGAACGAAGACAAAGAAGGAATGAGAAGACACGAGGGAAGAAACGAAAGGCAAAGGATAGAAAAAAAGGGAGATTACATAAAAAAAAACACCAGGAAAATATTTAGTTTATTAATGAGGGTATAAGTCAACCAACCACCTTCTACTACTACTACTACTACTACTGCTACTACTACTACTACTACTACTACTACTTCGATACTCGCAAATAAAGCAAGGATCTCCCCAGACAAACAGTGACAACAAGGTTGGGAGGAGAGGAAAGATTTCCGAAAGGAAATAAAAAATACGAAAGGAAAGGAGAAGAAAGACAAGAAAGAAGAAGGAAGTAAGTGACGCAAGGAAAGAAGGAAGGAGGGTAGGGCTAGAAGAAAACAAGGGTAAAGAGATGGAAGTGGGAAGTGAGAAATGAGACAAGAAATGGAGGTTAAAAGGAGAGGAGAAAGAGGCCACGAGAGAGAGAGAGAGAGAGAGAGAGAGAGAGAGAGAGAGAGAGAGAGAGAGAGAGAGAGAGAGAGAGAGAGAGCGTGTGTGTGTGTGGTTGAGAGCGGTGAGAAATAAAAGAAAAACGAGAATTTTGGAATAGGGGAAAAGGTAAATGAAGTTAGAAGGGTAAGAAAAAAAAAGAGAAGAAAGTTGAAGGGAAAAGTCGAAGCGTAGTATGAGAGAGAGAGAGAGAGAGAGAGAGAGAGAGAGAGAGAGAGAGAGAGAGAGAGAGAGAGAGAGAGAGAGAGAGAGAGAGAGAGAGAGAGAGAGAGAGAGAGAGAGAGAGAGAGAGAGAAAGCTAGACACACTACATACATGGAAGGGAAGGAAAAGGAAATGGAGCACAAAGAAAGATACATAGCAAAGCTGGAAGTGACAGAGAGAGAAAAAATAGAAAAACGAAAAGAAAATGTATATAAAACTAAAGGAAACGAGAGAGACAGAGACAGAGAGAGAGAGAGAGAGAGAGAGAGAGAGAGAGAGAGAGAGAGAGAGAGAGAGAGAGAGAGAGAGAGAGAGAGAGAGAGAGAGCAAGGGAAGAGTGGACAGCAAGAAGGAAAAAAAACGTATATATTTGAGTTTGAGTAGGGGGGAATACAGAGAAGTGAGGAAAGAAAAAAGAAAACCTGTAGAGGAAAGAGAGAGAGAGAGAGAGAGAGAGAGAGAGAGAGAGAGAGAGAGAGAGAGAGAGAGAGAGAGAGAGAGAGAGAGAGAGAGAGAGAGAGAGAGAGAGAGAAAGTTGGGCGGACTCTGAAGGGGAAGGGCGAGGTTGCAGAGACAAGATGGGAGTGGTTTGGAGAGAGATTGTAAAAAGAAATGTATCTGAGGAATGGAGAAGGGGAAGAGAATGGAAAAGCAGGAATGGAAGGAAAAGGAGGAGGAGGAACAGGAAAAGGAAGTGTAGTAAGGGAAGGCGGAAGAAGAGAAAGGACAGGGAAAGGGAATGTAGGAGGTGTTGGAGGAAGAGATCGGGAACAAGGAGGAATAAAAATGAAAAGTAATCTTGAAGGGCAAAAGTATAAAGGAGAAGAGGGAGAAGGGAAAGCAGAGAGTATGAAGGAGGAGGAGAAGGAGGAGGAGGAGGAGGAGTTAACAAGAAAGACAAAAGAAAGAAGGATTGAAAAAGGAAGTTGAAAGAGAAGAAAGAGAGGAGGAAGTAAAGATTAGAAACGAAGATGAAAGATACAAGCAAGAAAAAGAAAGACTGGAATTAAAAAGGAAAAAAGACTAAGCTAAAAAAATAAAACCGAAGTGAAACAGATAAAAGAAAGATGATGAAGGGAGGAATATATTAACGATAAATGTAAGGGATTGATTACAAAGGAAAAGAATTACTTGTGCTGATTGAAATAAGGAAAAGATCAATACTATTGAAAAAATAGAAAAGAAAGAGTAACAAAGAGAGAGAGAGAGATAAGGAGACGTAGAAAAGAACACAGTGGAAAAAATGAGAGAAAGATAAAGGAAGAATTCATATGAAGAGGAAGGTAAAAACTCCCTTTTGTTCGGAAGTACTCTCTCTCTCTCTCTCTCTCTCTCTCTCTCTCTCTCTCTCTCTCTCTCTCTCTCTCTCTCTCTCTCTCTCTCTCTCTCGGTAAGGGCGTGATAGCACACTGTTTGCGGCAAGAGATGGAACACAGATCTGGACATATGCTATATACATACAATCTTTCTATCTTTCATGTAGATTCCTTTGATGTTTACCTAAGCATAGCATTTTAATCTTATGTTTATTCTACGAGGGTAATAGCAGGCGGAGTGGAGGGAAAGAAGTGCCTCGTTGGTTACATAAAGCTCCCAGGAGAAATGTAAGGAAAAAAGAGAAGATATACACGTTTGGAAATATCTGTAAATGTATTTTCTACACTATTTCGCACGATCTCCAGTCTTCTTCCGTGTCTGATGATTTTCTACCTCCTCCTCCTCCTCTTCCTCCTCCTCCACACGCTGGCTCTTCCTTTCTCTTTTCCTTTTTCCCTCTCCTCCTCTTCATCCAATCTACCTGTCTCTTTTACGTGTTCCCGGAATTCCCAAATGCGCACGGCAGCCATCATGTTTGACTCGCCTGAAAATATATAAACCCGCTGCCAAGTTTGTGGACGTGGTTATCAGTAATTATAAGTATTTTTGAAAAGTTGGGTGCTTGGTAATGACATCCAATTTTTGGCTCTGGAAAATGTGTCTGGAGGGGGAGACGTGGGGGGGAGATGAAGAGAGAGAGAGAGAGAGAGAGAGAGAGAGAGAGAGAGAGCGAGAGAGAGAGAGAGAGAGAGAGAGAGAGAGAGAGAGAGAGAGAGAGAGAGAGAGAGAGCACGTCAATAAACAGAGTACTCTCTCTCTTTCACAAGATAAACCCACAATAACTTCCTTTCTGTCTTCCTGTTTGCTTGTCTATTTTGGTCTCTCTCTCTCTCTCTCTCTCTCTCTCTCTCTCTCTCTCTCTCTCTCTCTCTCTCTCTCTCTCTCTCTCTCTCTCTCTCACGCGTTGTAAATCCCTTGACAAAATAATTCCCATGAACATTCGCCCGCCACCAACAAAGCATAATCTTCAACCACAAAAAGACCAAACCCACTCACTCCTTGTCTTGCTTAATCCGTCAAGTATTCCCCTGTACTGAACTTTTCGGGGCACACCACTGCACGAAAATACCGAGGATATAATGCGGTACAAAAAAGTTAAGAAGAAAAATAAGGTAAATGCTACGTGTTGCTGAAGATTATGAAGTTAGTGTTGGGAGCGGAAAGGTGTAACGTGTGTGTGTGTGTGTGTGTGTGTGTATAAATGTGAGAGAAAGTTTTTAATATTGCTACACGTTGTAAAATATTCTTTGTTATTTCGAAAGAGAGGAGCAAGAGCGAGAGCGAGAGAGAGAGAGAGAGAGAGAGAGAGAGAGAGAGAGAGAGAGAGAGAGAGAGAGAGAGAGAGAGAGAGCAAATAACACATCGACAAACAGGAATGGGAAAGAATATTCATATGAAATGTCTTTACGCGCTGCAGAAATCTTGTTACCCTCCGCGCGAACCCAAAGCAACAAAAAAGAGAAGAAAAAAAAAAGAAAACCTCGGACCTAAACTGTAGGGAACAAAGACAAGTAAATTCCCCATCTTCATCCTTTCCCAGAACACAAACCCTTACAACTCAAATCAAAATGGTCAATTACCTCCCCACTTTCTTCACCCTTCAGCACCTTTAGGTAAGAGAGAGACTGATCAAGGGGCACGGGAGACGCCCTTCAACGCCCTTCATACACTGAGAGAGGCGTCCTATACCTCTTGAAGTGAAGGACAAAGGCTTTATGGGTATGCACACAAAGATAAGTTTGATCACCCATCTGACTAACCCTCTCTCCCTCTTTTCCTCTCTCCCCTTCAATCGTTCATCCCATCCCTTGTAGCTGGTGTCTCTTCATCCTTTGCTCTCCCTCCAGTCTTCCGCCCTGTCATCCATCCTCCCTCACAGCCAGCAGCAGCACCAGCAGCACCACCAGCACCAGCACGGACAGGAATATAGAACGAGAAAGACGAGTTAGATTTTACCATACTGGAAATTGGAATACCATGCTTGTGAAGTCTCTAAAGTTTGCCTCTCTCTCTCTCTCTCTCTCTCTCTCTCTCTCTCTCTCTCTCTCTCTCTCTCTCTCTCTCTCTCTCTCTCTGGCATTGATGTAAAACAAGAGCTGGGTATACGTAAGGCACGTCAGGAAGCAAGGAAAAGCAAGTCTCCATCACTTTGTCAGTTTGTTAAAAATACGAGCTAATTTTCTGGAAACTCGTACGAAAAGTGAAACAAAGTATGAAAAAAAAATTGCGAAGAGTTCCCGTCATTTTTTCCTTCTGGCTGAACAGCTGACACCTTTTTCCTTCACTTTTGGATGTGCTGCCAGACAAATTACCCACGCCCACGGCTACGCCAACGCCCACGACCACGCCAGCCGCACCCCAGGAAGTGATGGAGGAGCAGGAAGGGAAGGAGGAGGATGATACAGCACAGAAGCCTCAGAACACCTCAGGTGACGCATGCGCAGAATGAGGCGTCTGGAGTGACGCCTCGCCGCAACCACCACCACTACCACCACTACCACCACCACTACCACTAAATAATGTCAACGACTCCACCATCTTTTTTTTATTTTTTATTTATTTATTTTATTTATTTTTTCTTTTTTTGTAATCATGTTAAAAATAATTCAAGTGTTTCCCAGTATCTCATCAGCCGTATGACCAGCAATCCAGTACACAATACACTACTGTACAATTAATAACTTTACCGATATTAATTAATTTCTAAACAATACTAATTTCCGCTAGGACAATGATGACAAAACATTTAATTAGAGTGGAGAGCGAGGCAGCGGCGGCGGTGGCGACAACCGATATTTTCCACGCGGCAAAGACTTACATAAACGCAAACAGTTAATTGAACAACCATGAAGCGAATATCCTCCTAGTGTTGTGAAACACTTCTGCACCTCATCTCCACTACATGCAAAAGGCTGTAGTTGAGGTAACACGAGTTTTAAGTTTTTTTTTTTTTTTTAAGTTTTAGTGACAGATTAGCAAGATTTCTACATTATTAAAACCCGACTAATCATTTCTGGGACCTTTGAAAACATTCTTGTTGAGAGAGCAAAGCGTTTCTGAATACGGGCCACGGACACATCCGAACAGCAGTGCCAAAGTCCTCAAAAGACGCTGTCTCCATCTAAGTCCATCACCTCCCGCGAGCAGAGTCTTCAAGGCGAGGTACTGACAAAACTCCGCGAGAGTGACACATTTACTACCGCCACATCTCTTTCTCCGCCTGACACCTTTTTTCACACACACTAAATCGTTTCTTAGCAGCTTGCGGACCCCACGGACCCTACGTAAGGAGGCTGACAGGATAACGGTTCCTAAGAACTCTAAGTCGTTTCTCCCTGAAGTTCATCAGAGTGAGTGAGAGAGAGAATAAAGAGCCACATGTGCGGAGGAGAAATTGCTGGAATAATACGGGTGCCGTCAATCTCTCGTGATTGACGAGATTCTTGAGACTCAGAAGGGTTGTTGTAATGTATATTTATGAGATATGTACGTTAGGTGTGATAATTTTTTTTTCTTTTTTTTTTTTTGTCGTTGAATTTTCAGTCTGTGTAATGTAATATTCGTGAATCATACAGCAAAGAAAACACAAAAGGAAGATAAAAGAAAAATAGAAACAAAACGTTTGATCTGACTGTTATTTGTGCTGAGCTACACTCACTTAAAGTAAAAGGCTTTGTAAGACGCTACAACTCGAACGCAGACTTCTTTTCATTATTTGTATATTGATTTTAACGTGGCAACCTCCCACATCTTTATATTTACATGACGCGACGTTGTATGCCAGGTAGACTGTTACAGGACACCTTAATATCACGACGACCTGCAGGTAACGCATACGACACGTAGGTGGAGGCGGCTGACGAGTAATTCAAGCAACGTAACAAAAAATAATGATTACCGAGCAGACATTACCGCTGGAAGGACCGTATAAACACACCGCGGGGAAAAGATTACTGACAATAATGAAGTAATCTAATACGTACCCTAAGCGCTTCATCCTTGCTGTCATATCAAGTCAACGAGCGAGAAATTATGATCTCGGTGGAAGCAGTGAAGCACATTTATTGCAAAGCTGATGTTTCCACACGACAGCTAGATTACGGGGCGTTAATACATCACTACATTCACTGTGCTCGTGTCGGCCCTCGCTTACAAACACCCTCATGTGAGAGATGGAAAGCTTACACCGATAACTCTCACTGAAAAAGGAAAACGAAAACAAAAACACAAGGATTCCATTGGTGTTGTCTGGTTTAAGTCACTTTAAATCGCTTATGTCGTTAAAGCATTTACTGCATACGTAAAAGCTTTAGAAAATTTAGATAATCAATTACGTATCCCGTTGTTATTCTGTGAAGGCGAATGATTAAAAAAAAATAATAAAAAAGTCCTTTCACTACTTGACCAAATAAATGCCTGGAATTGGATGCCGCAGAAACGCTAAAAGAAGTCAACCAGTAACTTTTGTTTATTCTATTCATCTGAGTCTGCGAATATTTTTAAAACTTTGAAATATTCGAGGAAAATTAGCCAAACCTTCATTTGTATATTGAGTAAAATCGCGTCTTTTATTACCTTTTCATTCCTAAAAAGTCAAGTGTTCTTTTTATGACTCCTTATCCTACACACACACACACACACACACACACACACACACACACACACACACACACACACCCGTCACCCATCATCTTCATTTAATCCCCCAATCACTTCGAAACAGGAGACAGGTATACCAATTTGATCAGCACATAATCAACACCACCCGTGAGTAGCTGCAGGTGGTAATAACATTAGTAACCCTCCAATGAAGACCTCACAGCAGGCGACATACATCCATGGGAAATCTGGAGTCGTGGAGTTACAAATGAACGACTTTCGGTGGTTAATTGTGGTGGAGAAGTGAGCTGAGGCGAGGCGTGCCAGAAAGTCTAATTTTGCATGCGTTTGAACTCCTAACCTTAGCTAACATCCGTGAACTCCGACTGCGATTGCTCTCTACTAACCCCGAACGCTTCCTGTAAAGAGTCGTCTGCCGGCCAAAGGAAGCAAAGGGTGTTCCGTGTTGCGTGTGTGTGGCGTGCAGTGCCTGGGTGCTGAGGTTGGAGTGTTTGCCGAGCACTAACATGTATTCAATGATAAAGTTTCGCTGATTGATTCCTTGGTGAACGTGCTTCTTTTTAATTAATCTTTATGTGTGTGTAGATTTAGTTGATGCTTTTATGTTTAGTCTGACCTCTTATTCCGTATTCCCAGTTTTACGTTTACTGTCTGTAGTGAATATATACAAGTCTTGCTTTTATAGAACAGAAAATTATTAATGTCAAGTATCAACATACATTTTTTCCTTCCACTGGCAGATCATATGTTACAAAAAACCAAGTCGAGTCACGGCCAAGAACAAATTGCTTCCCCAGACATACACAATACACTGCACCATTACAGGATCAACTAATTAGATCGGATTAAATTAAATGTATATTTTGCGACACACTCAATTACCCTCCCTAATTCTACACGATTAAGCATTCAAATGAGTAATGATTTTTAATGTTCAATTTCATCACAGCTCGAGGACCACATTTTACAGCCCACAGAGGCGTATAATTAAGACGCACCTGTTTTCCTTATTTTACCTGTACATGTAGGAGAGCTAGGTGAGGTGGCGGGGGGAGGGGGACGGGGAAGGTGCTTGAGTAGTGGGAGGAGGAGGTGAAGGTAAGAATGAGAAAGATGGAAGGAGAAAACAAAAAAGACGTTAGAATATTAGGAGAGGTAGAGATGAGAAAATAAAAAGAAAAACAGGAGAAAACAGGAGAGACAGGGGAAGGTAAAAATAGGCAAGAGAAAGATGGAAGGAAAAGACAAGAAAGACGTTGCAATAGAAGAAGGGGTAGGGATAAAGAAAGAGAATGGAAGAATGAAAAAAATACGTAGAAAAGTCGGTAAGAGGTAAAGATGTACAAGAAGAAGACACGTGGAAGAAGAAAAAAAAATACGATGGAACACAAAGAAAGGCAGAAATAAGGAAGTAGGAAGAAGAAAAGAAAAAGAAAACAGGAAAGGCTTAAACGCTGAATGCTTGAATGGAAACGGGGCACGTGAAGATATGGGGAAGAAGACTGGAATTAAGAGGACAGGAAAGGACTGGAAATGAGTTAATGGGATGGTAGGACAGGAGGTGAAGGCGTTTGGTGGGGGAGTGAGGTAGCTGAAGAGGGATGGAATTAGAAGATAGGAAAGCCCTGAGAGTTATCCATCAAGTCGACAAGGGACAAATGAGGTACTCCGGGAAGAGACTCCTGCTGGGGGGAGGGGGAAGAAAATTGTGTGGAAGTGTGAAGGAGCAGGTACTCGTGGTGAATGGTGGAGGATTATAGATGTCGGGAAGGAGTGATGATAATATGAAAAGGGTCGTAATAATGTTCCATAAAAAAAAAAAAAAAAGATGCACTATATGGAGTTAACACGATTAATGATGAACACATACAAAATAAAAAGTGTAATAACAGAACAAAAATAAGCACTGGCGAAGAATAATACGGACAAAAAAAATATTATGAATGTAGTGAATACAGACAAAACGAGATAGGGAAATAGAATCAAAATAAGCATTGGAGAAGAATAATACAACAAAAATATACAAACAAAGTAAACAGAGTCCATGAAGAAAACGATAAATAAAACAAAGAAAATATAATAGATGAAGAATATTATACACCAACAAGTAAACTAAACTAAAATAATAAGACAGAATACGCGAAAATTGAGTAATAACGTATTTGGATCAAGATGAGATAACAGCATAAAACTTCTCTCCAGGTCAGGCAGGAAGATATTCTCCGTGGAGGTGAAGAAACTGACTATATATATAATAAGACCTGAGCCCCAGAGGAGGAGCGGATTGCGTATGTATCAAAGTCCAGGAAGGAAGATGAGCAGAGGGAGAAGAGCAAGAAACAGAGGCTGTGCATATATTAAAGTGTGTGTGTGTGTGTGTGTGTGTGTGTGTGAGAGAGAGAGAGAGAGAGAGAGAGAGAGAGAGAGAGAGAGAGAGAGAGAGAGAGAGAGAGAGAGAGAGAGAGAGAGAGAGAGAGAGAGAGAGAGAGAGAGAGAGAGAGAGAGAGAGAGAGAGAGAGAGAGAGAGAGAGAGAGAGAGAGAGACTGAGGAAGTAGGAGGGGGAAAATGAAGCCAGCCAGACTGACCATGTACAAAACAAAATAAGAAAGACCTAAGTAAAAAAAAAAGGAAGTAATAATAGAAATTTAATTATTAAAGGAAGTAAGAAAACGGAAAAAAGGGAAAAAAAAAAATTTACTCAGATGCATGAAGGTGTGAGAAAGAGAGAGTGATAAGATGATAATGAGGAGGAGGAAGGGGAAGGGGAAGAGCAATAAGAGGAGGGGGAGGAGAGGAGCAACACCACTTAGTAGAACATTTCACTGTTTTCCTCTCACCTACTCCCCTTTCCCTCCCCTCCATCTACTCTTACCCATCCACCCAGCCCGTCTCCTTCCCTCCCTCTCCACCTACTCTCTGAGCCCCAAACACAAATACTGCCGCACCAGGTCCCGTCCAATTAGTGGAATCCTGTCGGTGTTGGCGGTGGAGCGTCCCAGACCAACAAGGGCGGCTCCTCGACACCGCGGGGACAAACAAGCTCCTCTGACTGACCCTATCCAACCCCCACGAGGCCGAATTGTCTCCTCTCTGTATCTTATCTTCTGCGACTTATCCTTTCCTCTCCTCTCTCTCTCTCTCTCTCTCTCTCTCTCTCTCTCTCTCTCTCTCTCTCTCTCTCTCTCTCTCTCTCTCTCTCTATCGCACCGCCCAGCCTCTCCCCTTCAGATATTTTCCTTTCTAGCACTCTCACCCGCACTGCCCCTCTCACGCCCCCTGGAGAGACAAAACACGCTTTCCTTGGAGGCCTCGCGGAACTGCGCATTTACAACTGTGGGTTTAAGGTTTTAGTGGCGAGGCTTTCTTTGGGAGAGTGACAGATGCTCCTCGTCAGTTTGTCTTCTGCCCTGCATGCCTTTTAAGAGGGACTTCAGAAATTAGTTGTGAGAGGAAAGTGCAATGGAGTGTGTTAACTGTAATATAAAGAGAACGTTATTATTACTATTTTTTTGAAGATGGAGGAGTGTGTGTGTGTGTGTGTGTGTGTGTGTGTGTGTGTGTGTGTGTGTGTGTGTGTGTGTGTGTGTGTGTGTGTGTGTGTGTGTGTGTGTGTGTGTGTGTGTGTGTGTGTGTGTGTGTGTGTGTGTGTGTAGAAGTAATAGTAGAAGTAGTAGTTAGATGAGTAGGTGAGTAGGTAAGATGTTCAGGTAAGGTAAGGAAAGTAAGATGGGGCAGGTAAGAAGTACAGAGGTAGGTACGTAGATAGGTAATTCAGGTGTGGTACAATAGCATGAGATAAGATAAGGTACAGTAAGGTAAGATGAAGGGAAGTAAGATGAATTAAGTTAAGTTAGTTGAATGACACTAGATTGGGATTGTTTTAGGTTAGGTTAAATTAAGTTAAATTAAGTTTAATTAAATTAGGCTATATCATGTTGGGTTAGATAAGGTTAGGTTAGGTTGTCAAATTAGGTTAGGTTAGACAAGGTTAAGTTAGGTTAGGTTAGATTATGCCAGGTTAGGTTAGGTTCTCAAATTAGGTTAGGTTAGACTGGGTTAATTTACGAAGGGTTCTAAGGGTTCTCAAGTCAGGGTCTCAAAACAAGAACTAAGGCTAACTGAGTGAATATATGTATGATCTTTTCAAATACATCAGCATACCCACACCGCAGCGCTGCCCAAAACTACACGCATTCATATTCTTTTTGGGAACAGAGGAAAAAGAAGCAAACAAAAGTTTTCTCACCTATCATGTTTATTTATAACTTATTGAACCGAGGCCTTGAAGGAAGTGGGAAATGAGAGAAAAGAGTAAAGGAAGGGAGGAAGGAAGGAAGAGAATATAAGTTCACTAGCACGAAAGTTGTGTTAGTAGAGAATAAGAAGTAAGAAAACAGACGAAAAGAAGCTTAAGTCAAGAGAGAGAGAGAGAGAGAGAGAGAGAGAGAGAGAGAGAGAGAGAGAGAGAGAGAGAGAGAGAGAGAGAGAGAGAGAGAGAGAGAGAGAGAGAGAGAGAGAGAGAGAGGCAAACATAGATAGAGACAGACAGACAGGCAGGCAGACACAGGCAGGCAGGCAGGCAGGCAGGCAGACAAGCAGACAGACAGCCAAAAACATAGAAAAAGAAGGGAAGAGAAATGTGTACCAAGATAAATATAATGAATAAATAGAAAAACAAACAGGGCAGGAAAAAAAAAAAAACGTTCATCTAGATTAGTTTACCACATTACAACTAAGTGACTCACGCCTCGCTAGAAGTAGAGGAAAGGAGTATGGACAGTGAGAGGGAGTGGGAACAGAAAGTTAATTAAGTGGGTGAGGAACGGGGAGAAAATAGCGAGTGTGGGAATGAAAGTGGTAGCTAATATGTAATGCAAATACCAAGGAGGTCGTTAAGGAAAGAGCGTGGGAAGAAATAATACAGTGAAAGGCGTTAAAAAAAATATATTAGGAAGGAGAAAGGAAGCAGGAATAGATAATAAGAATGAAAATATAAGTAATAATAATGGAAAATGAAGCATGAGATGATTATTACTTAACAAAGGATGGGAACTGAAAGACATACCAAAGGCGGAAGTGAAAAATAAATGCTGAGAAGAGAAATAATAACTGAGGAGAGAAGAAAGAGCTGGTAGAAAATAATGTAAGAGAAATAAAAGGTTATGATGTGATAAACAAGCGGTGAAAGGAGTGGAAAAAAAAATACTGAAAAATTAAATAACGACGAAAGTGAAGGAAGAAAACAAAAACGAAGGCTGAATGATAACAGAAAAAAGAGAAAACTTCCATAAAAAAATATAATTAAAAAAAGCTGCAAAGGGAAGCATGAAAAACAGTGGAAAAAAAAATAATTTGAAAAAAAAAGAAGAATGAAAAAAAAAAATTGAGAGGAGAATAAATGTTAGCAGGACAGAGAGAATATTTACTGCAGAAAGAACGTGAAAAGAAATACATGTTAAAAGCTGGAATGAGGAATCCGTACTGAAAAATGAAGTAACAAGCAAACTTGGGCAAGACACACGAGGAGGGGCAAGACAGACAATATTTATTCCAAGAGATAACGCAAAAAGACAAAAAAAAAAAAAAAAAGCAGGAGAGTTGTAAAAGTAGATGAAGCGAAGGAAAAGTAGTGAGGGAAACTGCAAAACTGAATAATAACCAAAGTGCACAGCGAGGAAGAAACGAACACAAGCCGGAGAGTGAGTGATTGCCGGCGGGACAGAGGCCAGTGACATTAAATTCGCTTGCGGACCGATTTTTGCGGAAAGAAAATAACATTGAGAGCAGCGAAGTGAAGTGCACTGACCTCAAGCGTGACGATAAAAACAATGGATCTTTCACTTTGCATTTATTTTTCATTCTGTGCCAATGAGGTCGTGTGACATTATAATTTCCTCTCTGCTTTATTATATTTACTTTGTTATGTCTTTATTATTTATTATTTATTTTTTGTAGTTGGTGATTCACTCTTGACAGAGAGAGAGAGAGAGAGAGAGAGAGAGAGAGAGAGAGAGAGAGAGAGAGAGAGAGAGAGAGAGAGAGAGAGAGAGAGAGAGAGAGAGAGAGAGAGAGCAAATACACTTACGTACATACCCCGCTCACACAAGCACACACACACACACACACACACACACACACACACACACACTTATACATACAATTTCATATGTGTAATTCTCTACTTCTGGGAACCTTGTTGATCACTTTCCCTGAACATTAATAATCCTGCGGCGAGGAAGATGGAAGGAGAGGAGGGAAGGGGAAAAAAAAAAGGAAGGAGAGCAAGGAAGAGGAGAGGAGAGGAGAGAGAGGGAAAGGAAAAGAGAGAAGAGGAAAGGGAGGGAGAGGAAGAAAAGATCTTATTCAACACTTGACTCTTGACTTTGGGGAACAGAAAGGGGAAAAGCTCACTCAAATATCATTCTGCTTCTAATACTTGAGATGATAAAGTAGACTCTCTCTCTCTCTCTCTCTCTCTCTCTCTCTCTCTCTCTCTCTCTCTCTCTCTCTCTCTCTCTCCCCAACCTCCTTTAAATTCGATTAGTGGCGTGCCCTAAGTTTCTCTATAGAAGTATTAATGTGACAATACTTTCTCCCCTCCCAACTTTACACGGCTTTGAAATCTATTGGTAAGTTTACAAGGTGGCACAGGGAGACACAAACAACCTTTTCATTCACAATCAAACCAGAATACTGCCTTGCTTCACCAGTACCTTTCATTCGTGGTGGAAGAGGCGTGACGAAGAGGGAGGAGGAATCAATGTAAAGTAAAACTGAGAAGAAAATTGATAGATTGACAGACTAATTGTGCTTAATATGCCGCTACACCCGGGTCATATGGCGCCGACTAGGACAGGGAGCATTAACTGAGAATTGAAGGGACGAAGGTGACTAAAGAAGGTAAGTAGCTAGGTAGAAAGGGAGTTTAGGTAAAGGGATTGGGAAGTAAGAAAGGGGTGGAAGGAATGGGAACGCCAACACATGTCTGCTGAAGAAGGAACACCTGTAGGTTCTGAAGGACGAGAGAGAGAGAGAGAGAGAGAGAGAGAGAGAGAGAGAGAGAGAGAGAGAGAGAGAGAGAGAGAGAGAGAGAGATTCATGAGTGGAAAAATCTGAACACAAATCATGAAACGCAAACTCGCCGAGGTAATTCTGGTCATATTTTTTCATACATATATTTCTTTCATGTTTATTCACAGTCTCCCTCAACTGTTCGCTCTGCACTCGCGCCAGAGAAATATGAATGTAAATGGAATGCAAAACGATCCAAACACAAACACATTTCTTCACATCTTTATCTCATCAGTGTCTGACTTTTAAAACACTCTTAAAATCCGGCTTTTGTTCGCTTTCTATAACTATCCAGACGCAGGCAGCCAGGAAGCGAGCAATGGCCTTTAGGAACGTGTATACATTATTCCCCCATTCATTAGTTATCTTGCTGCATTGTGAGTCTGAAAAGGTATCTTCGAGAAGCTCTAAGTATGTGTTTCATTTTCTGGCTCTCATGTTTCACCGGGATAACGAAGGGAAAAAAGGAGTACCATTCGATATGTAAGAAGAACACTTAAGATGGATGATGTCCACGGATACAGGTGCATAGAAGCAAGAATTAAATGGTGTGTGTGTCTGTCTGTTTGATGGTCCAGTGGTGAATGTACGCGCGCACACACACATGCACACATTCACAGTCTCTCACTCCCTCTTTGAGTAGCGAAATTTGACCAGTGCGCGTCACAAGAACAAGAAAAAAACCAGGACAATACAACAACAGGGGTAAACAAATCTCCAGCAATCCACGACAGCAGCAGGTGGCGGGAATGTAGAGGGAAATTTGGGCTAAATGAGCTGTCAGGGGAAGGGAAGAAGACTCGGACCTCGAAATAGTTTTCCGAATATTCCAGTCAGAGAGAGAAGTTAGTGCCGGGAGTTCAATATTGGAAGGTCATTGTTGTCCTGAAGGTGTGTGTGTGTGTGTGTGTGTGTGTGTGTGTGTGTGTGTGTGTGTGTGTGTGTGTGTGTGTGTGTGTGTGTGTGTGTGTGTGTGTGTGTGTGTAGATGACAGGAAAGACCGTAACAGTCCAATCAGTCAAGGATATCACAACACACACACACACACACACACACACACACACACACACACACACACACACACACACACACACACACACAAGAAGTTACACTGTTTGGAAAGACTTATGATCGTCTTTGGATTTTTCGAAACAATGTGAAACTAAAAAAAAATCTTTCTTTCACCCTTCTCTGTCCCCAACCCGTTCAACATCCTTACACTTCATCCCCTCACCCCCCTTCCTTCCTCTGTCTTCCTCGCACCTTCCCCCTCACCCGCTGCCCGTCCACGTCTCCTCCCATCTAACAGTACCCAGAGCGTGGATCCTGAATGCCCCTGAGATCTACGTGCACCGCGGCTCGCCCATCAACTTGACGTGCGTGGTGACCCATGGCACAGAGCGGCCCGTTTTTATCTACTGGTACCATCACGACAAGGTAAGGGCGCCACCTCAGGTGATGTGACTTTACCTGAGTTGTTTATGTCTGATTATTCGGCTTTTTGCATCAACGCTGTTATTGTTTTTCATACTTTTCTATCTTTATTTATTTATTTATTTTTGTGTGTGGTTTCCCTTTTCTTTTCTTTTTTTCTGTTCTCTTTTGTTCTAATCAAGTATTTTGGTGGGAGTTGTATTTTTTTTTTTTTATCTCATTGCTAGTTTGATTAATCTTACTTAATATCTCGTGTATTTAATGTAACATAAACGACGGATGCATAACACACACACACACACACACACACACACACACACACACACATTCACTCACTCTTTCTCAATTCTACGACTTCAAACTTTCCTTAATTACAGTTTTCTTCATTGTGTCACTCATTTCCCTCCATCAACCAACGCAGACTTTCCTCTCATTTTTTTTCTTTCTTTGATTCAGTGAAACTTTAAAATATGCAGAGTTTCTTGCAATGATTCGAATGCAACTTTTTTTTTTTTCCTGAATTTCTTCGCATGTCAAATAAATGAAATATGGAGCAATTTTGATGCGCGGAATGGATGTTAATTTGTATGTATATTTCTGCCATCTTTTATTTTCATCCCGTACTGTAGCAATTTGAATGTCATTTGAATCATGTACTAATATTTGAACGAGCAAAAATATGAAGCTATAAAGTCCATTCCCTCTTTTTATTTATTTATGTATTAAGTTATTTATTTATTCATTCAATTGCTTTATTATATTTTACTTCGCATGTGAAATCCTAATACGATTTTTTTTAGTAAGTGGGAAAAATGAAGACAAAAATATACACCTGCTGGCCACACACACACACACACACACACACACACACTATGGCAATTCCAATTACGGTGACAACTTCAATTAACTATTTTCCTCACTTACAAAAGCTCACACGTCCTATAAGTAATCAACCACGAGGCTTCAGGTGCTCGTTGGTCAATAAAAGCCTCTTCTTTCCTTCAATAATTGCTTCAGAAAAGAGTCAATGCGCCACTTCTTTCCTAAGAGGATAAGAGGATAATTTTCAAGGAACTCTGGAATAGAGCGAGGAGGAAGCCATGGAATTTTTCTCTCTCTCTCTCTCTCTCTCTCTCTCTCTCTCTCTCTCTCTCTCTCTCTCTCTCTCTCTCTCTCTGTCGGTCAATCAACTATTCATTTCGTCTTAATTCACGTAGTTTCATCTTTCTTCTCTTTTCTCATTAGCACCTTTTACGCTTATCCCATTATCATCTCCTCCTCCTCCTCCTCCTCCTCCTCCTCCTCCTCCTCCTTAAAACTCCTGAACCTCCAATCCTGCATGCTCTATTGCTCCTCCCACAACCACCAGCTGATGCAATACACCCTGCCCACTAACTTGTCTCTCATTCCAGCACCTAACACTAACTCTCTCTCTCTCTCTCTCTCTCTCTCTCTCTCTCTCTCTCTCTCTCTCTCTCTCTCTCTCTCTCTCTCTCTCTCTCTCTCTCTCTCTCTCTCTCTCTCTCCATTAGGTGATAGACTACGAAGGTCGAGGAGGGGTGAGAATACACACGCAGAACGGAAAGGACACAGTAAGCCACCTGCTAGTGAAGAAGGCCGGCCCTGGGGACACGGGGCGCTACACCTGCAGCCCTTCAAACGGGGAGCCTGCGTCGGTGATGCTGCATGTGCTAAATGGTGAGTAACAGGGAGGGGTGATGGAAGAATTAAGATAAGACATTAAGTGAAGGTAAGGGCAGGTGAGAAGAGGGCAAGGTGGAGCTGTGGTGGATGTTTTATTATGACCACTCCTACTCCATATCATTTGTGTGGATCGTGGTGTTTTCGTAGTGTCTCTATCTCTCTTACCTTCCGCTAAGCACGTCTGTGGAGAGTATGACACAAGGGAACGCTTCCAATGTTTGTTATTGGCGGTCATTTTTTTTCTTTTCTTGTAGTTTTTTTATTGTCTATGAGCGGTGGAGGTGATGGTGGTGCGCAGGTGAAGCGTGATGAGATTGCAGGAAGGTCTAAATACGGCGATGACTTTGATGACGGGAATGTAAAGGAAAGGAAGCAGGAATACGAGAGAGAGAGAGAGAGAGAGAGAGAGAGAGAGAGAGAGAGAGAGAGAGAGAGAGAGAGAGAGAGAGAGAGAGAGAGAGAGAGAGAGAGAGAGAGAGAGAGAGAGAGAGAGAGAGAGAGAGAGAGAGAGAGAGTCATACACAACCCAAACTTTGCAATGACACAAAACTAACCACGAGTTGCACTGTTCATATATTAGTGTGGATGTCAAATTTTAGGCCATTCTTTCCAACCTTTCATAAAAAAATACCCACATATGAAGCAGGACGAGGCAGTGTGATCATGGGTTATTCACTTCACTCACGGAAAATACAAAAATCATAGTTATTTTGAGGTCCAAGGGAGCTGAGAACAGGCCACTACAAACCCAATGGAAGAATATATAGAGAACAATAAACAAAAAAGAATACAAGAGAAGTAGATAGGACAGTGAATAGGGAAAAGAAAAGACGTAATAAGAGAGATATATATAGAACAGTGAATATAACAGAAATATATTAAAACAGAAGTACATTACAGAATAACGAAAAAAAAAATAAAATAAAAAAATACTTATATATTACATTACTTTATATATTAATTTTCTTTTAATGAGAAAAAACCCACTAAAAACAAACAAATAAACAAAAACAATCATAATAAAAAATGAAAATGAAGAATGTTGCAATGATATCATACTTAAGAAAAAAAAAAAGGAAAAAAAAATACATCGCTTTGAAACAAGGCTCGTGATGTTTGATCAAGTTTCTCTTCCTGCTGCCACACACACACACACACACACACACACACACACACACACACACACACACACACACACACACACACACACACACACACACACACACACACACGACCACTTCCTCTAATGGTGGCGCATCGTCTTGGGAGTAGGAAAGATATACCAACTTTTAGCAGGCCTAGGCAGCGAGGGGAGGAGGGGGAGGAGGGACAGGACAGGGAAGGAGCGGGGAAAGGGAAGGGAGAGGGAGGATGAGGTGGCTATCAGCAAGGAAATTCAAGACTTTATGGTCATTTTTGGTAGAAGCACCTTGGCCATCACAGCAGCATGGGGTGAGAAAGTGGAGGAAGAAGAGGAGGAGGAGGAGGAGGAGGAGGAGGAGGAGGAGGAGGAGGAGGAGGAGGAGGAGGAGGAGGAGGAGGAGGAGGAGGAGGAGGAAGAGGAGGAGGAGGAGGAAATTTTCTTTGTATGTCTGTTGGTTTATTCAAATTGTGTGAACATATAACCTAACAAGCGAATTTTGTTTTTCTTATTCTCATTCTTATTGTTATTATCACCGTTATTATCATGCAGCAGACCTGATTTTCCTAATGTGTACAACTTATATATCAACAAACCTAACAACGTACTTACCATTAGGCATATCTATGTTGTCTATCAATCTATATGTTCACTTAGCTCAGCCATCTGCTTATCCATCAAGCAGTCTCGTCACCTGTCAGTCTTCATACAGTTGATATAAGCGCTAATTTTGTTTATTCAATCACTTGCTTTTTTCTAGCCATTACTTTATTGTCTGAGAGAGAGAGAGAGAGAGAGAGAGAGAGAGAGAGAGAGAGAGAGAGAGAGAGAGAGAGAGAGAGAGAGAGAGAGAGAGAGAGAGAGAGAGAGAGACAAACAATCAGCGAGAAAGCAGCACTATCAAGTAACAAAATAATCACTGTTATAAATTATTTTCCGAGCGCCTCCCTTCCTTCCTGTTTCCTTCCTTCCCACCCACCCACCCACACACACACAAACACACACACACACTCACCAACTCTCCCGTCTTGTTCTCCTCTCCCCTCTTCCGCTTCTCTTTCCTTCCTCCAATCACCACCTTCCCCCTTTCCTCCTTTAGTGGATGGAGAAGTCTGAAAGTAATCATAACTTTCATTTAGTCCATAGGAAATATCTCTCTCTCTCTCTCTCTCTCTCTCTCTCTCTCTCTCTCTCTCTCTCTCTCTCTCTCTCTCTCTCTCTCTCTCTCTCTGTAGGAGCCAAAAGGACTCCCCCATCTCGTCTGTCTCTCGGATTGGACAGTCAAGGGAGACTCTTGGTCAATGGAAGCAAGAAAGGGAAGGATGGAGAGTGGCAGGAGGAGGAGGAGAAGGAGGAGGAGGAGGAGGAGGAGAGCGCCAAATGGAAGGAAGAAAGACAAATGAGAGCAGAGGTTACAAGAGAGGAAGGGGAAAAGAGAATGGAGTTTATGCAAGAGAGAGAGAGAGAGAGAGAGAGAGAGAGAGAGAGAGAGAGAGAGAGAGAGAGAGAGAGAGAGAGAGAGAGAGAGAGAGAGAGAGAGAGAGAGAGAGAGAGAGAGAGAGAGAGAGAGAGAGAGAGAGAGAGAGAGAGAGTAAAGGGAGGAGGAGATGAAGAGGAAGGATTAGGGAGACGAAAGAGGATACGAACTGGAGAGAAGTGAGCAAAAGGGGATAAAGGGGAGGAAGCAGGAAGGAGAAAGAAAGAGGAGAAGGATGGGGAAGGAAGGAGGAGGAGAAAGGGGAAGGAAGGAGGATGAGGATGAGGCCACAGAAACGACTTAATTACGTTACTGCGCAGAATAAGAGGCAGGATGTGAGAAGCGAGGAGAAAATGGCTCTCCACTCCACCCCACCCCAGAGAGAGAGAGAGAGAGAGAGAGAGAGAGAGAGAGAGAGAGAGAGAGAGAGAGAGAGAGAGAGAGAGAGAGAGGACGGGGGGAAGGGGTGAAGAGTGAAAGGAAACAGTTATTGCAATTAAGGGACCATTCTGGGTAGAAAAAAAAAGGTAGTTTCGTGAAAAATATACTTTGGATTTCCAGTGAAAAAAAAATAATGTAGCAATATGTCTGAGAATTCTCAAAGCTGTACTCCTGATTTGTGTGTGTGTGTGTGTGTGTGTGTGTGTGTGTGTGTGTGTGTGTGTGTGTGTGTGTGTGTGTGTGTGTGTGTGTGTGTGTGTGTGTGTGTGTGTGTGTGTGTGTGTGTGTGTATCTTCTTTGCTATCACTACGTAGATCAGGCATTTTATCTAGCACAGCAGGAATTACATTACTACATGTTGCACAGGGTACTCAAAAAAAAAAAAGTGTCGGGGCTTCAATTCATAACCTAATAGTAAGCCTTGAAGAACCCCTCACTCCATGCTGGACTAGTGATTGGCTTATTATGGCATTTCAGTGCAATACCTACTTCACTAATGTGGATTATCAAAATATTTCTAAATACCTTACTTTATATATATTTCCCTTTCCTCCTAACACAGTCACGTCGACCCCCTTCATGATTTACTTATGTCCGGTCCTGCACCGTGTTTTTTTCCTTCAAACATGGCACTTTCTCCATGAATATCTTTCCCTTTCCTCTCACCGCCTCCCTGATCCCCTTTACGATTCACCTCTCGCCTCACCGCTCCTCCTTCTCTTTCCCCCAGGTGAGCACCAAGCCGCCATGCAAACCAACAGGGGCACACCGCTGGCTGGTCCTCGGGGCGCGCTATGGCACCTACTGCTGCTCCTCGCTCTGCTAACAGCCCTCCCACACCGCTATGTCATGCGATTGTAACACACGAACGTATACAAAGACCAAGACGGAGGTGAGGTCATCAAGCTACGCACCTCCAAGCACTAAGTCACTTTCAAGGAAGTAAAAGCAGTGTACCGCGCTTTCTGGCCGTCAAACCCAATGCCGCAGAGTCACAACGCCCAAAAGAGGAAGGAGTTAGGTCACTAAGTCACGTCCACATCAACCCTGCAGACGCTAACCCAGGTAAACACGCCCCCAAGTCAAGGCCACACAAACTTGGCTGGCGGGCAAGGCATCACTCAGCCATCCAAAAGCCTCTTTCCAGCACTGAAATCCCTGGTGCCGCCGCCGCCCAACCCTGCAGGCACATGTCAATAGTGGCGGAAGAGGACGAGGACAAGGAAGAGGAGGACACGGAGAAGGAGAAAGAGGAAGCGTAATAGAAGAGGAGAACGAACCAGAGATCTCCGTTACTCTCTATACAGCTGACGAACGGAAACTCCAAGAGCCAAACATTGGATGAAGCAACGTGTGTGTGTGTGTGTGTGTGTGTGTGTGTGTGTGTGTGTGTGTGTGTGTGTGTGTGTGTGTGTGTGTGTGTGAGAGAGAGAGAGAGAGAGAGAGAGAGAGAGAGAGAGAGAGAGAGAGAGAGAGAGAGAGAGAGAGAGAGAGAGAGAGAGAGAGAGAGAGAGAGAGAGAGAGAGAGAGAGAGAGAGAGAGAGAGAGAGAGAGAGAGAGAGCAACACACCATGATTATTATAATCAAAGGCAAACTCCTTGCAACACTCTTCACCAAACCACAAAATGAAGCCTCGATTTTCTATCCCTTGGGTCATAAATTTTCTAGCGGAGCGTGGCAGGCGAGGAAGGAGGTAAAGAGGAGTTGGGGGGAAGGAGTGCGAAGAGAATTGTTAATCTTGTTAACCAGAGACAGCCAAGTTAATGGAGCAGCTAAAGAAGGCCAGGAAAGTGATCAAGACTGACGGCTGGAATCTCGCCTCGCTAACACAAAAGAAAAAAAGTTTTCTAACAACCAATATTTCGGCTCAAGTAAAATACCCAGAAGCTATGATGGCTTTGGAAATTCAATTCTTTTCCTCCATATTGTGAAGACAAAGACGAACCTTCAAGCAATCACTGTCTGTGATGTGAAACATTTTTTCAGACATGTAGTTCTGGTTTTTCTTTTATTTCAAGATTTGACTCAAAGAAGTTATAATGATGACAGTGAAAACTTAATTCTGGCCATTTTTTCTCTCAAAATATTTTCACAAGAGACAAAACCCTTAAGGAGTCGCTTTCTGTTACACTGACCATTTTCTCCGGCATGCAGTTCCACTTTCCCTGTTACACCACCATTAAGAAAACTGGAGGTAGTAATGTCTCGCCTGCCGGAATGAGAAAGACACCTCTTGAGCACTCCGCTTAACTTCCACCAAAGCCTGAACAGGCGGCGGAGGAAGGGTATTTTCTCAGGCATGCAATTTTGATTTTCCTTCCCCCACAAGCTTAAGAAAATTTGGCGGAGTCTCGCCTCTCAAAAGGGTGACGCCACTTAGGAGTAATGGCAAACACCGAGCAGCGAGCGGCAGCCAATCAGCCTCCCGCAGGGCAAACACAACAGCCAATCCTGGTGAGTGTGTTGCAAGCTCAAAGGTTGCCTACCCGGCTCTCTCTCTCTCTCTCTCTCTCTCTCTCTCTCTCTCTCTCTCTCTCTCTCTCTCTCTCTCTCTCTCTCTCTGCGTTGGCTGGCATTTACTGCATATGTGGGGATGTTCTGATTATCCTGACCCTCAGTGGCTGCTGCAGACTGGCTTTGACGTTCACTAAGGGACAGGACGGAGCCGCGGGAGGCCCTCCAGTCTGCCTCAGGGGGTTATAAGCCCTATTCCTGAGACTGCTTTTGGCTGCATCATCTTACTCGGCCTCTCGCCTGCCTGGCTAAGCGACTTGAAGCAACTCCGTCGTCTCAGCGTCATGCCAGAGGGAGAAATGTTTATGGCCTTGTCAGCGGGAGTCTCTGGAAACTGGCGGGGTTGAGAATCCGTGCGGCTCTGACAAGAATACGTCTGTCTGTTTGTTTGTCTGTGCGGCTCAACGAAAGCAAGAATCCCAGCAACAGAAAACGAATGGAGTGAAAGAAAACATCTGAACGTGAAACTAAGCAACATTTCAGCTTTTACACTCACACTCACACACACACACACACACACACACACACACACACACACACACACACACTAATGAGCAGTGCAGCCTTGGTCATCAGTGTAAAAATGTGTCTGACAAATCGGGATATGTGTCAGGCAAACAGACATCCAACGCTGACCAATGATAACCTGCGTGTGGGAGTGAGTCTGTCAAAATGTGGCGCTGTGACTGTGACATCTGGACCCTGACACCGCGAGGGACCTGTGGAGTGGCGAAATACACACCACAGTACAACCCGCGTGTAGTTGTGGCTGGTGAATATGAGTAAAATCAAGTGAATATACGTATGTCAGTGTGCGAGAGAGCCAAGTGTTGAGGTCGGGACACTGAGAGCACTGAGGACACGAGATCGAGACTATAGTGTAGTGATTTTGTTACCGTGTGGCCCTTCAGGAGGCTCTCTCATGTCCTAGTGGTGTGATTAGTGCGATTTCTACAGTATAAGATAATGTGACTCGTTTGTCTCCCACCTGCATCCTTACGAACCTTCATAATGCAGCAGTGTAAGGAAGGTGAAAGGTACTGAAGCAAACGTGTGTGTCACCTGTATCTACCTGCGCAATGGACTGAATCCCTTAAATCACCTTGTACATATTGTCTTTGATGCCAAACCTTGAAAAAGAAACAAAAGTAAATTCTGTATATATACATAAGAAAAGATCCTGCATTTATTACTCACATACAGCTAATACTATATACATACATATTCTATACTAGTTCACTATATTCAGATTTGTGTATGTATGTATGAATGAGTCTTGTACGTAAATAGCAATGTATCGAGACTAATAATAAGAATAAAAAGAACATGCGTACTATAATAAACACAGGCTGGTAAGGGACTCCGGTGGTGGTGAAGTGAATCAAAGTGTGGACGCCATAACTCCCCCGCGTGTGTGTTTGTTTGTGTTGCCGCCCAGATGAGGCTGTAGTGTTGGTGCAGGTTTCCTTTAGGCAGATGTGGATCCCTCAACTCTCTCTCTCTCTCTCTCTCTCTCTCTCTCTCTCTCTCTCTCTCTCTCTCTCTCTCTCTCTCTCTCTCTCTCTCTCTCTCTCTCTCTCTCTCTCTCTCTCTCCCGCGCCACGCCCTATGTAAAGCATTCTGTACACGCAATGCTGTGTATGTCACGCCACACAGCCACACACAGCTTCCCTCCCGCTACTCCCATCCAGCAGCTCCCCCTCCCTTCACTCCCGCCACACCCAGCCTCACCCTCCCTTCGTTCCCTCCCCCACACTCCCGTACAGAGACTATTGGTCCCCTAAATTGCATGGCCACCATAAATAACGCCAGTATCACACACCACATTGCCACCGCAACACACACACACACACACACACACACACACACACACACACACACACACACACACACACACACACACAACACAGAGCCTCCAGGAAGGAAATCAAAAGGTTACAGCACACAAGACAATATCATAAAAGTATATGCTACCTTTGAGCTCCGTAGGGCGGGACTGAAGGAGTGGTTGGGTGAAAGATCGATCCGGGAGGAGGGGGTGACGGGGACTGAAGGGGACTGATGGGACTGACGGCGCTGTGAGACCCTTATGAATGTAATATAAAAATATGCCTCGGTAAAAAGAATATGGGGTCTGCCGGCTGAATATTTAGGGGAAAATTTCATACACAAAGCGCATATAAAAAGGTTCATTGTAAAAGGTATGGGGTAAAATTGACTTGCACCAGACAGACTTGCTTAAGTTGCTGCTTTATAACGTGGGACGAGGGTTGAGGGTGCGTTGTGTGAGTGTTTGAGTCTGTAGTGATATTTCTTTAAGGTGTTTGTCCGAATGTTTGCATGTCTGAATGTCCGTCTGTATGTTTGTGAAGGTGGTTAGTCTTGTGTGTGTGTGTGTGTGTGTGTGTGTGTGTGTGTGTGTGTGTGTGTGTGTGTGTGTGTGTGTGTGTGTGTGTGTGTGTGTGTGTGTGTGTGTGTGTGTGTCTGTGTCTGTGTGTGTGTGTGTGTGTGTGTGTGTGTGTGTGTGTGTGTGTGTGTGTGTGAGACAAAAGGCTGGTTGTTGACTGAGTAAACGAGTAAATTATACTTCCTGGCATTATGAGAAGAATGTGGCTTTTATAAGCGAAAGTTGTTATTAATATCAACAACAACAACAACAACAACAACAACAACAACAACAACAACAACAACAACAACAACAACAATAACATTACCACTGTTGCTACTACTACAACTACTACTACTATTACTTCTACCACTAACACCACCACCACCACTACTACTACTACTACTATTACCATCACTACCATTACCACTACTACTACTACTACTACTGCCATAGTAAGAGCTGCGCTTCCCTTCCGCCGCCAAGAGGATAAAAAGTAACCAAATCTTTACAAAACGGAAACTCGATTTTCTTTATTCAATTTCCATTCACTCTATGAAAGAATTTAATAAAACTTCACATATCTAATCCTTGCGTAACACTCTACCGCATTAGAGGAAGAATAAAGTACTGATGTAATATGTGTGTGTGTGTGTGTGTGTGTGTGTGTGTGTGTGTGTTATAGACAAGTAGACGGACAGTGATGAACAGACAAAACGGATTCGCCTTTCATGTATTTTAAGTAAAGGGAAAAACAAAATAACGAAACGACTCAAAGCTCAAAATGAAACGTTTCCAGCATTATTCTCCTTACATTAAGTTCAGTTTTTTTTTCTTTTAATAACAGACCTAAAGATAAAAGAATACAAAGTGTAAAGAGACTATCTTTTTTTCCGGTCTTACTAGTTATGCATCTATCTCATTTTTACTCTTTCCATTCTCTTCATTTTCTTTGCTTTCATATCATTTTCTTATTTCCTTCTCTTATTTCAGCAGTTGCATTCACTCAGTCCTCGAGCGTTTTCTCATGCTATACAACGAACATTCATTTAACAGGTGCAGTCTTAGTGGAAAGTTAAGTAACCTTCTACAGTTATCTAGACGACGCTTTGTTTTTGTTTTTTTCTCCTGTTAGACATTCACTAAGTATTATAGATGATGAATTCTCAGTAGATCAGAGAAGTTAAATAGTGCAGAAAAACGCGAAATGCCGTGAAAGACCGCTGTGTGTCACCAACGATATGTTTGGGATTTATATAATTCAGCCGCTGCCATTGTAAATACCTCTCCTTCCTTTATAAGTTATCAGCACCTTTGGTTTAATGTTGTTGTTTTTTTTTTCCATCAGTTTATACCATTCAGTTTCTATTTTTCCTCTTCCATAAATTACTAGCATTTTTTTATTTTCTTTTTTTGTTTATCAATCTATATTACTCAGCCCGAGTACCTGTCTTTCCTCCTTTAAATTATCAGCGACGTTCTCTCTCTCTCTCTCTCTCTCTCTCTCTCTCTCTCTCTCTCTCTCTCTCTCTCTCTCTCTCTCTCTCTCTCTCTCTCTCTTTCATCATTGTTCTTTGTATGATTTCATCCCCGTTCCCTTTATCCATTTTCCCTTCCTCCCTCTAGTCAGTACCCCCTCCACCCACCACCCCATTCAGCAAGTCTAGTTGAACACGCAATTAATTTTCACACCTGACTCCGTTATTTGAAGCACTTCCAATTCTTCCTGTTAGGTTAGTGTCTCTCTCTTGTCTCCTCCTGGCACAAGGTAAAGACGAGGGAAACTTGAGAGGGGAGACCGGACGCGTGAAGGGAAGGCAGAGAGGTGGGGAGAAGGAAGCCAGGTAAGGGAAAGGAAGGCAGATGAAGGGAGGGAGGTGGCGTGGACCAGCAAAGGTAAAGAGTCCTCTGTGACCTTGACATCCTCACTGCCACGGTCCCCTTCTCTTCCTCTGCGATTTTCTCCACTCTCGCTTCACTTCTTGGCATGGTAGTGAGAGAGAGAGAGAGAGAGAGAGAGAGAGAGAGAGAGAGAGAGAGAGAGAGAGAGAGAGAGAGAGAGAAAGAGAGCCGTATGCGAGGGAGAGTGTGTGTGATTGTGACTGTGTGCGTGTGCGTCTCTCTCTCTCTCTCTCTCTCTCTCTCTCTCTCTCTCTGTGTGTGTGTGTGTGTGTGCATGCTACTTCCACCACTCGGCGCATGAAGACTTAAAGAGCAACACAGTTACCCAGCTGGCTAACAGAATAAAGCTAAATGGTACTGTGAGTTAAGCCTAAGCCGAGTATTTGAATGAGAGAGAGAGAGAGAGAGAGAGAGAGAGAGAGAGAGAGAGAGAGAGAGAGAGAGAGAGAGAGAGAGAGAGAGAGAGAGAGAGAGACATTATCGAACAGTTAAACAAATAACGGATTTAAACGATACGATATCAGACTAACGAACAAAAAAGTCAAAAAGGGAAAAAGGTGAGAGGAAAAAAGACAAGATTCACACACACACACACACACACACACACACACACACACACACACACAATCAACACATTGGCACTAAAAAAAAAACATACAGTAACACAAACTCCCACGAGGAAAGCTTTGTGATGCTGCCGCCGTGGTGGTGGTGGTGGTGGTGGACGCGGTGATGTAACGAACGCCACGGAACGCTAAACGCAGCAATCAATGCCCCACTAACCTTGGACTGACGGGACGAGAGTGATGTATATTTCACGGGTTTTGCAAATATAGCCTCATAGAGTGTAGGGAGGAGGAGGAGGAGGAAGAGGAGGAGGAGGAGGAGGAGGAGGAGGAGGAGGAGGAGGAGGAGGAGGAGGAGGAGGAGGAGGAGGAGGAGGAGTAGGAGGAGTTGGGTTTGCGAAGCTTTATCCCCAACACCTTCATATTTCACGTGAGAATATTTTACCGCCACAAATAAAGCATCGCCGCGGTGTTCCAGACGGCTGCAGCATTACGGACAACACAAATTTCAGGTTTAAGAGGCAATACGTTAGCGGAATAAAGCTCTCGTGGCGGTGCTTAGGGTGAGCCGGCGGCGCCACACAGGGGGAGAATAAAGTTCCGAGGGTGACAATACAAAACTCGAGCTTGATATCCGAACGACGCCCACGTCAGGTGAAGGTTAACGGAGACGGATGGAGGGATAGAGAAATGGACACAGGAATGATGAGACCGATAGAAAGGCAGGCAGATGAACAGAGCAAAAAAGAGAGGGACAGCCAGACAGATGGATAGACAGCGAAAGAAAGGGAGGGATACAGACAGACAGACAGATGAACAGAGAAAAAAAGAGAGGGATAGCCAGACAGATGGATAGACAGCAAAAGAAAGGGAGGGATACAGACAGACAGACAGATGAAGAGAAAAAGAAAGGGAGGATTAGACAAACGGATGGATGGACGTAAGAAAACAAAGGGACAGATAAATAGACGGACGGACAGACAAACGGACAGAAGGGAAAAAATGTGACGGTTGCTCAGCGTTTCCACAATGACGGATCTGTTTCAGACACAAATTACCAATACACTACACGCACAATCAGCAATTTAATCAGTAAGAAAAGCAGTTCCACGGCCGTCTTTCCTGAATACTTTATTTATGAGGAAAATGCCGCAAAATATTTCCTCAGCTTTTCGACATAAATTTGTCATGAGTCACGGGAAGTCATGCCTCAGGTCGTGATGTCCGTGGCGGCAGAGTCATGACAGACTGACTGACAGACCGACTAAAGACGTCGCATCTGGTAAACTTTGGTACCTGCTTCCGTGTTCCCTCCTTCCTGTGACTTGAATTCTTTCGAGAGGGAGGTTTCGAGACATTTATCCTGCAATTTCGGATGATTATTTTAACATCTCTTTCAGAACTGGTACCTCGGTGGACTTTTCCTCCGATCTCTTTGTTGCCTTGGCCATTGCTCTTACATAAAAATAAAAAGGATCATATAGAGCCGTAGAGAGAGTGAAGGAAGGACGTGCATCATAAAGCTCATGCCAAAAGCTCCTCCAGGACGGCACTACACCGCACACACAGGATCATATTCTGAACCACAACCCCGCCACACCCCGACTACTTTCCAAAGGCTCTACATAAACGTTGCACGGTTTTTTAAGGTGTTTCTATGGTACTAGTGACAGATTAACAAGATTTCTATATTATTAACAGAAGAAAAGCTCTTGAGAACCCGGCTAACCATCTCTGTGGCCTTTGAAAACAGTCGTGGTGAGAGAGCGGAGCGTTTCAGAATACAGGCCAGTCACTACGTAGAGGAAGAGATGATCGCTGGAATGCAAGGGTTGACTCGGAAACGCGACCCTGAAACAAAAACTGCTACACACACAGGAAGGTCATAGGTGAACGGGGACTTACACCTGCCAAAGAAAAAAAAAAAAAAAACATAAAAAATGTACTTGTAAATACTGTACTTTGATAACATGCCATTCAACGTAAAATCCACAAAAAAAAAGAAAAAAAAATATATATATATAAAATACAAAATCTGCACCAACCCAGCCAGTATCTGTCTACGCGAGAACTATAGCCACTATTACCACTACCATGCGGGGATCACCACCACCATCACCACCACTACCTCTCTCTCTCTCTCTCTCTCTCTCTCTCTCTCTCTCTCTCTCTCTCTCTCTCTCTCTCTCTCTCTCTCTCTCTCTCTCTCTCTCTCTCTCTCTCTCTCTCTCCATCTCACTTTTCTAACCCTTTCCTCCCTCTCATTCCCTTTCTCTTCTCTCCTTCCCAACCCTCTCCCTCCTCTCCTCTCCTTTCCGTTCCTCCCTTGTCTCATTCTCTTCCCCTCACTTTTCCCAGCTTTTATTTCCTTCATCTCTCGTTTCCAACTCTCTTTTTCCTCTCGTTCCTTACCTCTCTCTTATTTCCAACCAGGTTTTCCTCCTCTTTCCTTCCTCTTCTTCCCCTTCCATCTCCTTTTTTCTCCTTTCCAGCTCCCTCTTTCCTCCATTTCCCTCATTCTCTCTTCTTCTTCTTCTTCTCTCTCTCTCTCTCTCTCTCTCTCTCTCTCTCTCTCTCTCTCTCTCTCTCTCTCTCTCTCTCTCTCTCTCTCTCTCCTCCCTTACCTTCGTTCATTATCTTATGTTTCCTCTCTTTCCCTTTCTATCTCCCTTTTTTTTTCCCTACCACACATCCCTACTCTTGTACAGGTGTGTTTCAATGTACCTGTGTTTGATTCCCCATTTATATGTCTGAAATAAAGCACAGTCAGTGTTACAACCTGGACTGCAATGTATTTTTTTTATCCTCAGCCCTTTTTTTTTTTCTGAGGGGACGTGAGGGAAGTGAGGGACGCCGCGTGTGGGAAAGGTAAGGCAACGTAAGGTAAGGTAAGGTAAAAGAGAGGAGAAATGGTGTGCGAGACTTGTGTGATGTTGTTATATCTTTTTCAGTGTTATTCTCTGTTGTTCTTGTTCGTTATGGCGAGTAGTCAGGTGTTCTCTTCATATGTTGTTTTCCTTGTTATTTTGTAATAGTTTTGTTTGTTATGGGGAAGCAGCAAAGTGTAGTGTTTAATAAGTTTTTTTTTTTTTTTCTTATTCTTCTCTGCTGTTTTAGTCTGTTGTAGGGGGAGTGTTTTTTTTTTTTTTTATGTGTAATTTTTTCCGTATGTTAGTTTGTTGAGTGGAAAGCAGTGTGATATTTTGTTGTTTGTCCATTATTTCTTTGCCTTTTTAGTTTATCATGTGCAGAAACCTGAAGTGGTATTTTTCTTTTTTTTTTCATTCTTTTCCTTCGTTTGAGTTTGCCTTCTTGTGTTTGGTATTTTACTGATTAATATATCAGTTAATTAGTAAGACGTACACATTTTCGTCGTATGTCATGAAAGAAACTACGAAAAAAAAAAAAAACAGCGTACCGGTGCTGCGTCTTGAACGGCAAATTGGCAGTAATTATATTTAAAGAAGGCAGAGGAAAACACTCCGACAA
>NC_087162.1:3442500-3452500 GCF_035594125.1 Scylla paramamosain | reverse complement strand
GAGAAACAGCAGCAAAGCGAAGGTGAAGAGAGATAGCTAAGGAGAAAGAACACGAAGGAACACAAAGGAAGAACATACAGTTGGAGCGTGATGGAGGTAATGTGACGAGGGTGCCTGCATTTGTTTGTACAAGATTGGTAACTAAAGTGAGTTTTTTAATATGTAAGTGTGTGTGTGTGTGTGTGTGTGTGTGTGTGTGTGTGTGTGTGTGTGTGTGTGTGTGTGTGTGTGTGTGTGTGTGTGTGTGTGTGTGTGTGTGTGTGTGTGTGTGTGTGTTTTATATTACATAACTGGATCGAACAGTAATGAAATATAACCAAATGAACAGAATGAAAATAATATATAAAAAAAAAGAAACCAGTAGCAAATAAACGAAATACAGGTAAGGTTAAGCGTAGAGTTCAGTGGAAAGGTGTGCTTCGTAGCAACAAAAATGTGAACAAAATCCCTGAAACTCAAAGATGATTTTCTGGGATGGAGACCTGTCAATCACTGCTGGCGTTTCATTTGTTCTTTATGCTATACGTCTGCGATTCCCCCAGAGGATTACACGTGGAGAGAAACATTTTCAGATCAAAGAGGGAAAAAACAAATTACGAATCAAACCACAAGCTTAGAGAGAGAGAGAGAGAGAGAGAGAGAGAGAGAGAGAGAGAGAGAGAGAGAGAGAGAGAGAGAGAGAGAGAGAGAGAGAGAGAGAGAGAGAGAGAGAGAGAGAGAGAGAGAGAGAGAGAGAGAATATGACGAAAGGAAAATTTTCCCCAAACAAGACCCAAGTTTTGCGGAGCGAGGGAATTTTGAAGAAAAGTTTCCTTCACATTCAAAAAGGAATTTCACGGAAGGTTTATTTTCCCTCCCTCCTTGGTACCTCTCGGGTGTTTCTAGGGCAAGCGATCGTACTACGCCCTCCTATTTGCTCTCCATCCATCACTTCTAGCTCTCAATTGATCTCTTCTCGTCCTCTCATTTCTTCCTTCATTTCTTTCTTCCGCCTATCCCTCCCTGCCCATTAACCATCCTCCTATTCTTTATTCATCCTTTCCGACATCCATCCATCCTGTTAAGCCCACATGTCCCCTAATTCTTTAGTTCCCAGGTGTCTTTCCTCCCAGCACAGCCCCAGAGACAACAGTACGTGCTGGATTTAAGTCAGGCTCAAGTACTTAGCTAAAGGTGCGTGGCTGTCTGGCCTCGTCCCTCAGAAACTTTGTGGTTGTTTCGTCATATCATTATATACTGAAACTCCATGAATCAGCTTGTTATTCGTCTTGTTAGTATTGTAATGTTTAGCTCTCGTTTTCTTTCAGTTTTTAGTTTTCCTTCTTTATCTTTATTTATATCTTGCTGTCTGGTTAACTAACTCTTCGTCTCCAGCTATTTAATCAGCTGTGTTTATCTAGTAAATGTCTCGGTCTTTTTGTCTATTGGTCTGTTTGCTTGTGTGTGTGTGTGTGTGTGTGTGTGTGTGTGTGTGTGTGTGTGTGTGTGTGTGTGTGTGTGTGTAGCTCTCTCTCTCTCTCTCTCTCTCTCTCTCTCTCTCTCTCTCTCTCTCTCTCTCTCTCTCTCTCTCTCTCTCTCTCTCTCTCTCTCCCCGGCGTTACAGCTATTAGCTCCACCCAACAAACTGTATCATAAAAGCCAGAGTCACAAAAATTTGAGTTGTTCAAGATAATTTTTGAATTTTTTTCTATACAAAACAAAAAATCTTCAAAGGCTGGGTGTATTTTCTTCACAACCTTCATAAATTGAGCGTTTTTAATAAGATGCCAAGCCCCAAAAATATAACAAAATTATCGTACACACATCCATAAAAAAAGGGCTAATCCAATTTTCAGCTCAATATGCTTCACTCCTTTATCTAAAATTAAGTTACTGAGAAAACGGAAAATAGTTGGGCAGCAACCTCGATTTTTTCAAAGAATACAAATATTATAATAAATGGTAATGAATACTTTTGTCACTACGGTTAAGAAGTTCATCACTATAGATTAAATATACATGCTGCCAGTATAACTTGAGACAGAGAGAGAGAGAGAGAGAGAGAGAGAGAGAGAGAGAGAGAGAGAGAGAGAGAGAGAGAGAGAGAGAGAGAGAGAGAGAGAGAGAGAGAGAGAGAGAGAGAGAGAGAGAGAGAGAGAGAGAGAGAGAGAGAGAGAGAGAGAGAGAGAGAGAGAGCGATCAGACAAGGCCAGACAGAGTGAGGTACAAAAATGGAAAACTTGGCCAACCCTTCTCGCTTTTTTCACACAACTTGTTTTTTTTTCCTTTCCGAGGCTCGAGAGGAAAGAAAAATAATCAGCAGTGAAAAAAAAGAGGGTGAAAAGAATGAAGACGAGTAACTTTACCATAAAATTTTCCGTCTGACAGTTAATTGGTCTTATTAACATCAATGGAGTGTATGTCCGTGTGTGCGTGTCTGCCTGCTCGTCCGTGTGTGTGTGTGTGTGTGTGTGTGTGTGTGTGTGTGTGTGTGTGTGTATTTCGGTAAGTAATAAAGAGAAACAACATTTGGTTCATATTTTGTTTGTTTTGTATGTTTTCGTTCCGCCACAAAAGAAGAGGTTACGAATTCCTTTAATATCAAATACAGAACGTTTCCGTCTATTTTGTAAGAGGTAAAATTGTTGTATGATCTCAGTGCTTTTAGAGAAAACGAAACAGAAGGAGGAGGAGGAGGAGGAGGAGGAGGAGTAGGAGAGAAAGAAGAACAAGAAGAACAAGAACAAGAAGGAGGAGGAGGAGGAGGAGGAAGAGAGAAAGAAGAACAAGAAGAACAAGAACAAGAAGAACAAGAACAAGAACAAAAACAAGAAGAAAGCGACGAACCACCACCAAGACCACCACCAGCACCACCACCACCACCACCACCACCACCACCAGCTTCATAATCATAATCCCTCTTCAAACTTTTCACGTCAAAACCAAGGCAGCAAAAATAGTCCCAAAAGTGTACTTCTGCCGCACACTTTTGACTTGTTTACCTTCAGGGTCAAGGCAGCGATGAGCAACATGAGGAAGTGATGAAGGAAGGAAAAAATTGTAGACTACATCGGTAATCTCTCTCTCTCTCTCTCTCTCTCTCTCTCTCTCTCTCTCTCTCTCTCTCTCTCTCTCTCTCTCTCTCTCTCTCTCTCTCTCAATGAACCGTCAAATATATCATAAGTATTATTGTGCTGTTAGTTGTAGTGTCGTATTTACCTATGCAGTATACTCAAGATTACAACGAAACACCTGTAATTTGTATTGATGTAGTGTTTATCCAGCGTGAAATAACCATGAAAGGGATGGATTACTTATGCGTAAAGTAAAGAGTTATGTTCTCGTTTTCTTTTTTTCTTCTTTCGTACACTGTTGCTTCCACAGTTAGTACATAAACAGCTACATGATTTCAGACTCACTGATTTCAGGAAACTGACAATAGCAACGGCACTGAAACTGAAAATTGAGACACCATACATTACTGACGCACTGAGGCTGAAAAATGACAGAGAAAACCACGTTACTGACAAAACTCTTACAATATGCCATACCAAAAAAATAAAGATATTAGTTTTGAAGTGCCTTGAAAATATAGCTCCCCGGACAAAAGAAAAAGTGTCCGTTATCGTGGAGCAAAGATAGACACAAAGAACGATATATTGGACAGGAAATCTATATCAACGATCCAAGTGTAGTAATAAATTGTAGAACAAAACTTTCCCCTCAAAGGAACAAAGAACACGGAGAAAACATAATGTGATTAATTCAAGGTTTTCTTTTCACAGACCAAAGTTTTAATGACAATAACAACTGCAACAGCAGCAGCAGCAACTGCACTACCAGTAATATTTGTAGTGGTGGTGCTGGTGGTGGTGATGGTGATGGTGGTAGTAGTAGTAGTAGTAGTAGTAGTAGTAGTAGTAGTAGTAGTAGTAGTAGTAGTAGTAGTAGTAGTAGTAGTAGTAGTAGTAGTGGTAGTAGAAGTAGTAATGTTGTTGGTGGTGGTGGTTGAGGTGATTGTATTATTACTACTACTATTATTATCTTTACTACTATTACTACTACTACTACTACTAGTTTCTACAACAAATTAATAATAACATCAATAACAGTATCATTAACAACAGAAATACCACCAACACCACCACCACTATAACCATAACCACCAAACAACAATAACAACAACAACAACAACAACTTGCAAAAACAAAACATCATCATCAGCAACAACAACAACAACAACAACAACAACAGAACACCTTTCACAACTTAATTACACATCAGCACGAAACTGTTTTACCAGAATTGCGCTTATGTACTCATACCTTACCACGGAGACAAAACTGTAGGGAAGTTAAATTAGTCGTGCTGGACAACTTACCCTAGAGAGAGAGAGAGAGAGAGAGAGAGAGAGAGAGAGAGAGAGAGAGAGAGAGAGAGAGAGAGAGAGAGAGAGAGAGAGAGAGAGAGAGAGAGAGAGAGAGAGAGAGAGAGAGAGAGAGAGAGATGTGAAAATGGTCGTTAAATACTATGCCTCTCACAGTTCATGTTTTTAGTTGTTGTTGTTGTTGTTGTTGTTGTTGTTGTTGCTGTTTTCTTGAGGAGAGCAGTAATCACAAAAACACAAGAAAATAAGGAGACTGCAAAGGGCCACTTCACTTACGCAAGGCAACTGGTTCAAGCTTGAAAAATTTAGGTTTAGGAAGGAGATAGGAAAAAATTGGTTCTCAAATAGAGTGGTAGATGAGTGGAATGGACTCAGTAATCATGTAGTTAGTGCTAGGACACTAGAGAGCTTTAATTAAGAGGAGATTAGACAAGTTTATGGATGGGGATAGCAAATGGAAATAGGTAGGTGTGTTTCATACAGGGACTGCCACGTGTAAGCCTGGTCGCTTCTTGCAGCTTCCCTTATTTCTTATGTTCTTATGTTCCCGAGCGCTTAAGACTCGTAAAGGTAAACTAGACTCGATGCAAAGTAACAATGATAATATTACTAAATACTCGACATTTATTTCTATACGTGTGTGTGTGTGTGTGTGTGTGTGTGTGTGTGTGTGTGTGTGTGTGTGTGTAACGTTAACATCAAATTACAGATATGTCAACTTAACTTCAATTGCAGGTAAAATAATGGAGGCAGTAATTGCAAGGAACATAAGAGATAATTCTGACAGGCATAACTTGATAAATCAGTCACAGCATGGCTTCACAAAGGGGAAGTCACGCCTTACGAACTTACCTACTGAGTTTTTATAGTGAAGTTTACGAGGCGGCAGATAATAGGGATAGTTATGTTATCTCATACTTGGACCTCGACAAAGTACCTCATCAAAGGCTATTGAGAAAGGATTGGGTGCATTATGATAGATGGGAAGATGTTAGGCTGGATAGGGTCATGGTTAAGCGACAGGCAACAGTTATGATTAATGGCTCTAAATTTGAGTGTTGTCAAGTAATTAGTGGGTTGCGACAGGGATCAGTTTTACGGCCATCACTTTTTTTTTTTTTATATATCTAAATAGTGGGAGTAGTAGTAATGTTAGTTAACTTACGGATGACACGAAGAAGGTAGATTAATAAGGTCAGATTCGGGTGCCATCACCTTGCGGACAAAGATAGAGTGAACGAATGGACTTATAGCTGGCAAATGCAGTTTAGTATTAACAAATGTAAAGTATGTGCTTAGCGTAGGTAAAAGAAACCTACACAGTATGTACACAATGAAGAACGAAGTTCACAGAACGAATAAGAAATTAGAAGTACCTCTTTTCTGATCTTCGTCAGGGAAAACAATGCATAGAGGCCAGAAATAAAGCAATTCGTGTATCAGAATAAACTTTCAGGAGTGTTAAAAGTGCGCACATGTCCCGAAGTAGTATTAAAGTTGTATTTGGCGCTGGTCAGCCCTCATCTCTAGTATGCTGTACAGCTCTTATCCCTATATTGCAGAAAGCTTTTTAAATTTACATTCCTTAGAGAGATGAAGGCTAAGAGGGAACCTGATTGAGGTCTTTGAGGTTTAACTAATCACAGGACAGAAAATACAGCTTCCATCACGTAGACAGGTTTCTACTAAATATAAGGAGAAGGAGTGCAGAAGCCTTACTGCAGGGAACTGTACATACATATTCACTCTTTTTCTGGCCGCCTGTGCCTGTCTACCTGTATAAATACCCTCGTCTTTGCAACACATAATCAAGTCTGTGTATCTTCTGTTTTTGTCGTCTTCGTCGTTACAACAAAGACAAGAAAAAAGGACAAAGACGAGGAGGACGAGAAGGAGGAAGGAGAAAGACGAGGAGGACGAGTGTGGGGAGGGCGAGAACGACGAGAATGTTTTCGCCTCAGAGATGTATGCAAAAGAGATTTAAATATGGAGCTTTTCCCTCAAGGCAAGACGAGAAGGGAGGCGGGAAGGAAACACAGAAAGAGGGGAAAAAGAAAGAGGAAGAGGACGAAGAGGAATAGGAAGGCGATGGCAATGAAGGCAACAAGAAGGACATCGACGAAGGGGAAGGCGAGTAGAACAAGAACAAGGTAGAAGAGGAGGAGGAAGGGGAAGAGAAGCATGGAAAACAGGGCAAGAAGATAAGCCTGGAAAATGAAGATTGAGGGTAAGGAGGAGGAGAGAAGTGGTAAAGAAAAAGACATTAATTTAATAAAGAGACGGAGAGGATTAAGGATAATGACAGGAGGAGGAGGAGGAGGAGGAGGAGGAGGAGGAGGAGGAGGAGGAGGAGGAGGAGGAGGAGGAGGAGGAGGAGGAGGAGGAGGAGGAGGAGGAGGAGGAGGAGGAGGAGGAGGAGGAAGGAGGAGAGAGAGAGAGAGAGAGAGAGAGAGAGAGAGAGAGAGAGAGAGAGAGAGAGAGAGAGAGAGAGAGAGAGAGAGAGAGAGGAAGAAATCATACAACCTACACGCAATTATTATTTTTTTCCCTTTTCCTCCTTCCCCGTAATCTTCCTTCTTCCCTTCCTGCCTTTACTGATTGTTCCCCTCTTTTCTTCTTTCCATCTTCCTCTCCTTCACCAAAGAAGTATTCTGATTAACTTTACTTCTGTCAGTCTTCCCACTTACTCCTCCTCGTCCTCTTCGCAACACACTTTCCCCTCACAGTTTTTCCTTCCCTCGGCCAGGTCAGTAGTGGTGATGTTGCTGCTGGGGAAAAGACTATAAGAATTTTTTTTTCTTTTCCTTTACCTTTTTTCTCTTTTTCTATTTACATTTGGAGTTGTAGATTTATAAATGGTAAGTTTAATATTGTTTTTTTTTTCTTTTGCTTACGACAAACATCACACTCGTCTCTCTCTCTCTCTCTCTCTCTCTCTCTCTCTCTCTCTCTCTCTCTCTCTCTCTCTCTCTCTCTCTCTCTCTCTCTCTCTCTCTCTCTCTCTCTCTCTTTAGAAAATATTAATATAAATGAAACGTTGAAGCTCACGAAAGAAAGGAAGTTGCGTTCATAGTGAATTGCCTGTGTGTGTGTGTGTGTGTGTGTGTGTGTGTGTGTGTGTGTGTGTGTGTGTGTGTGTGTGTGTGTGTGTGTGTGTGTGTGTGTGTGTGTGTGTGTGTGTGTGTGTGTTTACAGTCAGAGAAAGAGAGAGAGAGAGAGAGAGAGAGAGAGAGAGAGAGAGAGAGAGAGAGAGAGAGAGAGAGAGAGAGAGAGAGAGTAAATGAAAACTGTGGAAAAGAAAATCTGCTTCAATAAGTTTTCTCTCTCTCTCTCTCTCTCTCTCTCTCTCTCTCTCTCTCTCTCTCTCTCTCTCTCTCTCTCTCTCTCTCTCTCTCTCTCTCTCTCCTTCACGGTTCCCTCTTCCACCCTCCTGCACTCGTGGCTCAAAGGATCAAATTATAAACTTGGGGTGGATCAGTTAGGGAAGTTTTATCTCGCTCTTTCATTATCCCGGGAAGCGTCAGGCGATCAAGCGGGTCCACGTGGTAGCGACCCTTCAAACCCACACGTGAAATATAAAAATAATAAACTAAACAGCAAATAAAAAGGTGTAAAGCTTCTGAAATACTGTAAGCTGCTTCAAAATATTAAAGTGTTCGAGGATTTATTCACTGGGCGCTGTGTTAGTTGTATCGGGGAAACAGTGTATTCTAATATGGGCCTTCTGATGGTGTGGTGTGAAGATATTTGGTTCTGCAAGCGAAGGCATGTGAAAGGTACTGAAATGCTATAAGCTTGTCAGAAATGTGACACTGAGCTGGAGGAATTAGTCACTCGATGTAGTGTTGGTAATATTAGTGATGTTTATGTTTAATTGTATCTAATACAGTTCTCTTAATGCAGTAATTGATGGTATCTGAACTTGTAATATCATATGTTCTATGTGGTGTTAATGATGATGCTAACACGGAGTAAATCCAAAAAAAATTATTTTTAATTGAAAGTAGTGGCACTTGGTTCTGAGAGAAATGAAAAAGAAAAAAGCTTCTGAAATGACAAACTATGTAAAGAAAAAAATAGATAAATGACTGTGCCGAAGATTTAGGTACTAGATGTAGTACTGTTGGTCGTGCGTGCATAGCAGTTCATTCTATTACAGTTCCCATAACATTTTCACCGCTGTAGACGCTTACTTCCATTACCTCCCTTTAAGTATCAAGAATTGTACTACAGTGTCATAAGTACAGCTAAGAAAAAACACGATATTAACCTCCCATTCTCCTCTCCCTTACTTACGTACCCATGCAAACTACTTTTTCACGGTACTCTGAAAGTTTACAAACGATGCCAATAACAGAAAGAGGTTTAACGAATTGACCTGAGCATGTCGAGTCCAGAATTAGACTATCAAATAAACCTACCTCTTCCACTCATAATCTATTATAATATGCCTTGCCAAAAAATAAAGATATTAGTTTTGAAGTGCCTTGAAACGATGCCAATAACAGAAAGAGGTTTAACGAATTGACCTGAGCATGTCGAGTCCAGAATTAAACTATCAAATAAACCTACCTCTTCCACTCATAATCTGGAGGAGACAACAACCCTACGAATTTACAAATAAGCGCTTTATTTTTTTACCCGATATGATTCTTCAGGGATGGTCAACATGTGCCTCTGTCTCTGTCTCTGTCTCGTCTCCTCTGGGGGTGTCTTTTAGTGGTGCAGGTTTCCATGTTGTGCTCCGGACGGCGTATGCCACTGCCATCCCCATGAAATAGAGAATCACGAAACCTTCCCTAACTTTCTCGACTTTCAGCTTATTAAAACGTTAACTTTTATTGCGAGAAAAAAAATAGAGGAGGAGGAGGAGGAGGAGGAGATATAAGTGTCTAGAGGAGTAAGAATTAAATTAATACTTTTCTGACGGGGAGCTTTTAAAAATGAAAAGAAAAAAAGAAAAGTAAAATTGGATGGTACTATTTTCTGTATCAAAAAAAATCTAAATAAAAATTACGTGAGCGAGAGAGAGAGAGAGAGAGAGAGAGAGAGAGAGAGAGAGAGAGAGAGAGAGAGAGAGAGAGAGAGAGAGAGAGAGAGAGAGAGAGAGAGAGAGAGAGAGAGAGAGAGAGAGAGAGAGAGAGAGAGAGAGAGAGAGAGAGAGAGAGACGAGTAAGATGATAAGGAGGGAGAAAAGGAGAGGGAGAGAAGGAGAGGGGAGATTGCAGGGATAAGGAGAGGAAAGGGAAGAACCAGGCGAAAATGAGAAGGTAAGATAAATAACAAAAAAATATATATATAAATAAGACGGCAGAAAAATGCTCTCAAAACTTAAACCCTTAGAAAGAAAAGACAGATTTTATAAGTAGGACGCATAAAACACATCCAGAAATCCAATAAAATGCATCCACAAAAAAAAATCAAATACTTTCATGAAGCGAAACACAAGAAAAGCGGAAAAAGAGTGAGCAGAAAAGAAAGAAAAGAACATATATGACAACGAAGACTGGGAGAGAAAATTGAAAACTATTGACGATATGAAAAAAATAAAAACACTCAGGAGGGAATGAGAGAGAGAGAGAGAGAGAGAGAGAGAGAGAGAGAGAGAGAGAGAGAGAGAGAGAGAGAGAGAGA